>NC_064626.1:355812965-356037965 GCF_023864275.1 Schistocerca cancellata | reverse complement strand
AGTAATTAATCTTCCTGCGAGGGCAGTTCAATAAGTAATGCAACACATTTTTTTCTCGGCCAATTTTAGTTGAAAAAACCGGAAATTTCTTGTGGAATATTTTCAAACATTCCCGCTTCATCTCGTATAGTTTCATTGACTTCCGACAGGTGGCAGAGCTGTTAAAATGGTGTCTGTAACGGATGTGCGTTGCAAACAACGGGCAGTGATCGAGTTTCTTTTGGCGGAAAACCAGGGCATCTCAGATATTCATAGGCGCTTGCGTAATGTCTACGGTGATCTGGCAGTGGACAAAAGCACGGCGAGTCGTTGGGCAAAGCGTGTGTCATCATCGCCGCAAGGTCAAGCAAGACTGTCTGATCTCCCGCGTGCGGGCCGGCCGTGCACAGCTGTGACTCCTGCAATGGCGGAGCGTGCGAACACACTCGTTCGAGATGATCGACGGATCACCATCAAACAACTCAGTGCTCAACTTGACATCTCTGTTGGTAGTGCTGTCACAATTGTTCACCAGTTGCGATATTCAAAGGTTTGTTCCCACTGGGTCCCTCGTTGTCTAACCGAACACCATAAAGAGCAAAGGAGAACCATCTGTGCGGAATTGCTTGCTCGTCATGTGGCTGAGGGTGACGATTTCTTGTCAAAGATTGTTACAGGCGATGAAACATGGGTTCATCATTTCGAACCTGAAACAAAACGGCAATCAATGGAGTGGCGCCACACCCACTCCCCTACCAAGAAAAAGTTTAAAGCCATACCCTCAGCCGGTAAAGTCATGGTTACAGTCTTCTGGGACGCTGAAGGGGTTATTCTGTGCGATGTCCTTCCCCATGGTCAAACGATCAACTCTGAAGTGTATTGTGCTACTCTTCATAAATTTCAGAAACGACTTCAGTGTGTTCGTAGGCACAAAAATCTGAACGAACTTCTCCTTCTTCATGACAACGCAAGACCTCACACAAGTCTTCGCACCCGAGAGGAGCTCACAAAACTTCAGTGGACTGTTCTTCCTCATGCACCCTACAGCCCCGATCTCACACCGTCGGATTTCCATATGTTTGTCCCAATGAAGGACGCAATCCGTGGGAGGCACTACGCGGATGATGAAGTTATTGATGCAGTACGACGTTGGCTCCGACATCGACCAGTGGAATGGTACCGTGCAGGCATACAGGCCCTCATTTCAAGGTGGCGTAAGGCCGTAGCATTGAATGGAGATTACGTTGAAAAATAGTGTTGTGTAGCTAAAAGATTGGGGAATAACCTGGTGTATTTCAATGCTGAATAAAACAACCCCTGTTTCAGAAAAAAAAAATGTGTTGCATTACTTATTGAACTGCCTTCGTACATTAAGATACCATTGAGATATTTGGTATAGCACAGTCATATCTTATGAGAGTGTAGTAACACTGTTACTGTTTACAGCTTATAATCATGGTCTACAGGGTAACACTAGAGACTCTGAGACTATTCAAAGATGATGCTATTGTCAACAGGAAGATCGAAATGCCAGATGAGGGTAGTAAAATGGCAGACCTGCAGAGAATTCACGATCTGTACAGGGACTGGTGATTGACTCTGAATGTAACATAAATAAATATAATATAATGTGAATAAATTGGCAATGAGGTCCACAAGTCTTTGATTGTATGAGGGTCATTCAATAATTGAAGAGACAAATTGGTCTGGGGAAAAAACTGCTAGTAGGGCAAGTTTGGTACTTTTATGGCTGCAAATTGGCATCATCAATGGGAGGAGCTCTGGTCAGCTGATGTATCAACATTGTTTTGTTTATAACCTCAAAAATACATTTCAAGATGGCGGGTCCACTTGAAATGTCCACATTAGTAGAACAATGTTCTGTTATTTATTTTTTACTTGCTGAAGGTGAGAAACTAGTGAATATACAGGGTGTACATAAAGTCCGGGAACATTTCCATTTATTTATTGCACAAGAACTAAACATTGTACAGATGTCATACATATTGCATTTTGAAGAGAAACTATGAAAGTTTTTTTTACAAACATTCGATATGCGAACCATGAGTGACTCGGCAGACATCCACACGGTAATCGAATTCTTGACACACCCGTCCCAGCATGGCATCGTCGACTGTGGCAGTCACTTCCCGTATTCTCTCCTGGAGCTCTGTTATGCCACGTGGTAGAGGCAGTTCATACACCAGATCTTTAATGTGTCCCCACAGAAAAAAGTCACACGGAGTGAGATCTGGTGATTGGGGAGGCCATTTCATGAAACATGCTGTTACCTTCTGTGGCACGGCAGATCCATTGATGCGGCTCCAATTTGAATGGTTTCACAGACAGCTTCTGTCACAGGACTTTCCACACTGTCATTGGAGCCATTTCGAGTTCATGGAATGCACGATGCACCAATTTCTTTGGACTTCTTATGCATGTCTCTCATATGCACTCCACATTCACTTCACTCACACTGGGACGTCTGCTTCTCTTTGCCAGGCACAAGCAACCCGTCTTAGCAAATTTGTTGTGCCAGTGGTAAATGGCCTACCTTGTTGGTGGATTCTTTCTGTACTTGGTTCTAAACATCCACTGAACAGCTGTAGCACACTTGTTTTTATCGAACTCCAACACACAGAAAGCTCGCTCCGCACCTGAACTTGCCATGTTTGTGACTAGCGCTGACTATCGGCAAATTACCAAACTACGTTGTGGAGGTATAAATGGGAAAAAAACTTTCAGTGTTTCTCTTCAAAATGACGTATGTATGATATCTGTATAATGTTTGGTTCTAGCGCAATATATCACTGAAAGTGTTTCCAAACTTTATGTACACTCCGTTTACTGCAGAATGTCTATAAAGTTTATGGTGAAGGTTGTATGAATCATGGAAATTTTTACAAGTGGGTAGAGCACTTAAAAAATGGTTGCGACTCAGTGACTGGCCGACCAGTTGCAGTTTCAACTCCCTCACTTGAAAGTCGAATTGATAACATTATTTGTGCCGACTGCTGTATGACTGTGGAAATTATTATTGATAAGGTTCAAGTTAGTACTGATACAGTTCATAACATTACCTGTAACGAGCTGAAGTACCGCAAAACATGTGCAAGATGGGTCCCAAAGGAGTTGACGCGGCTACACAAAGAAACAAGGTTGAGAGTGTGCACAGAGCTAAAGGAATGTTATGAAAGTGAAGGTGTGCACTTCCTCAACAAAATTTTAACTTGTTACGAAACTTGGGTTCACTATTATGAGCCAGAATCAAAAAGACAAAGCATGGAGTGGAAGCACACCAACTCACATGTCAAGAAAAAAGTCAAACCCAAGCACCAGCAGAAAAAGTAATGTTGACGGTGTTTTTGGATGCTCAAGGTCCATTTTTTTGTGATTATTTCAAAGAGCAGTGTACAATGAACAGCCACTACTACTCAGATTTGTTTTTAAACAAGGTAAAGCCAGCCATGAGAGAGTGACATCGTGGATCTCAGAGGAATGGTGCGATTCTCCAGCAAGACAACGCACACCCTCATATTGCTCAACTAACCAATGAAACCAATGATAAATGGGCTGGGAAGTACTGCCTTATCCTCCTTACAGTCCTGATTTAGCACCTAGTGATTTCCATTTGTTTGGTGCACTGAAGGAGGCATTGTGTGGGAGAGGTTCCAGGACAAGGAGTACGTGAAAAAGTTTGTGGGAAATTGGTTCAAACATAAAGAGTTCTTTGCAGCCAGAATAAAAAAGCTTGCAGTCCGTTGGAATAAGTGCATATATGTTCAAGGGGATTATGTTGAATAGTAGAAAAAGCATTTTTTGTAAAAATAAACACTTTTTTCTCCAGACCAATTTGTCTCTTTAATTATTGAATGACCCTCGTAGTACTGGAAACAAATCACTAGAAACAATAACTAACATAAAACACAAGGAGAAAACATTACACACCACATAAAATAAACAGTAGAAAAGCATATGTGAGTCTGTGATCCATTTGGAAAATCGTAAGGAAATGTAATTCAGTTATGAAAGAAGTCACCTAAGAAACATTTGTTTGACCAGTTCTTAAATACAGTTCATTAGTACCCTTTCTTCATTCTAATCTGCTAGCCCTACAGTTGGTTTGTGTGATTAACACCTCAGAAGTGCAAATGAATGAACTAAACCTACTCTTGCAAAACCACGAGTTGGATTAATAGAAAGGATAGAGTAGACCCAATGAAGAGCTGCATGTTCCGTTATGGGATTGTTCACTCAGTTTGAAAGTGTTATGGAGATGCTCAATATGCTGCAGTGGAAGTGCTACAAGTGAGGTGCTATGCTTCAAGAAAGTGCACGTACCAAGAAGATGTGAACAACATAATACTTCCTCCTACATATGTCTTACTAAATATCACATCTAGAAAATACGATAAATTAGAGCTCATAAGCAGCTAATTCTTGCCATGTGCAATGCCACATACCATAAGGTGTCTTACAGAGTGTAGGCCTACATGTATTTGTAGAAACTTCACCAACGCACTATAAATTATAAATAGGTTAAAATGTATCATATTTTCCATCTCAATGCTCAGTTGTTGGTTGCCAAGAAAGCAATTTCTCTGTAATAAGAATTTTATCACCTTCGAAGAATACTGGGAACAGAAATTGGCATTAGTAGAGTAACATAACCTGCCAATGCAGCTGTCTTCTGGATTCAACACAATGCCAAAGCATTCCAAAGAACTGTTTTTAATTTAGATAAGATAGCATTCCCAAGACCAGAAACAAACTAGGCTACTAGAGAAATACTACATTGCACATCTTGTACACAGTGGTATATAACAAAATACAGTATAAAGACATTTTTATGTAATAAGACTTGTCACTGGAAGTGCAACCATATTTTCACATCGAACTACAGATCATTAGTTTCATCCTGAGAGACCAGGTCAAGAAATTGGACATAACTTTGTTTCAATATGGTTACAGCAGAATGCAACTACTGTGATTAAATGCTGAAGTCTGTCTTGTCAATAACTGTAAATTGTTATTGAAATTTATGATCTGAAAGTACCACAGCTAGGAAACGTGAAATGGTTCTGCTACTAGATATTGCCTGCTTCCTATTATTTCTAGTGATGGTGTTATAACTGCACACTGACACAGACCTAACTGGAGATCTACAACAACTCAAGAATCTGAGACACACTACACATCGGACATACAAACTGTGCCGCACACCTGAAAAGCACACTGCTTGCATGCAGAAGCAAAACAGAGTCATTCAATCCATGAGAAATGCAAAACTCCCGCGTTCCCATACTCTAAATGGCAACAAAAATAGACCAGGTGTCCTATGGAAAAACTGGCATGGTCTTGGTATAGGTAAAGTAAAAGCTGCAGCTGTTCTCATTGTCCTAGCCAAAGAAATGAACTGGTACTTCACATTACCTACAACCACAAATGAAACAAGAGACTCACTAACTATTTCAAGGAGGTAAATGACTGTAGCCATGAAAAATTCTATCTACAGCATGTTACTTGCAATATTGTCAAAAAAGCCATCATGTGTATTGGTCAACAAGATGGTATCACAATCCAAATGATGAAGCTTATTACTGAGATACTACTGCCTGCTGTAACAGATATCTTCAACCACTCCTTAACCACAAGTGTTTTCCCTGAGGCTTGGAAACAGGGGCTAGTTAAGCCACTACCTAAAAAGGATGCTGTCACAGCAGTCTCAGATTATGGACCTATTTGCATTCTTCCTTCACTGTCCATGGACTAAGAATATATAGTTCATGAGCAACTAACAAACTACCTAACTACAAAAAACCTACTAGAGTAATACCAATCACGTTTCCGTTAATACCGAAGCGCAACATCTGCCTTAATAAAGAGGTATCAGATGACCTGAAGCTTGCCATGGATGCATTAGAGGGGACTATCATGTGCTTCATAGCCTGCAGCAAAGCCTTTGACACTGTTGACTTTGACATTTTACTTGCCACACTTTGCAGCCTAATTTTCTTGCCAAGTGCAATGCAATGATTTTGCTCATACCTGACGTCTTACCAGCAATATGTCATGTCTGGCACCATCATGTCACAGGGGAGACAGGTGCTCCCCAAGCTTTGATATCATATCCTATACTCTTTCATTGTACGTCAATGATGTGTCCTCAGTTTTTTCCTACCAAAAATACCACATGTACGCTGATGACCTCCAGTTGTATGTAAATGCAAAACCAATAAACCTGAAGACAACTACTGAGACTCTCAATACGGACCTGTGTCCACTATCAAAATCAGTGCAGGATATAGGGTTAAAGCTCAACCCATCCAGTACCTAAGCAGTACTCGTTGGTCACTCGAGGCTCATTACCCCAAAATATTAGGACTCTCTACCATCTTTAACCCTAAATTGGACAAATATCAGTTTCTTTCTTTCAGCAAAGAGTGTGGGAGTAATAATGGATGAAAATAAAAACTGGATTGAGCATGTAACTGCAATGTGCAAGAAGGCATCAATATCTCTCTGTGCCCTACAAAAATATGTAAAGTTCTTCCCTCTTGACCCAAAAATAAAGTTCTACTAACACTTATATTTCCAATTATTTGATTACACTGATGTTCTCCTCCAAGACCTTTCTCAGGAGAGCTCATGGCACTCCTGGAACTGGTTATGAATGTTTGTGTTCAGTATAATCAACAATGTAGGAAAAGACGGATTGCTACTTACCATACAGATGACACATTCAACTGCAGACAGCCACAATTAGAAGACACACCTAGCTTTTGGCCACAGCCTTGTTCACATCTTAAAGTGTCATCTTTACCATAAGTAACAACCTATCTTTTCTACACTGTTTATATTTCTACCTGGAGTTTCCACTGTTTGATTCTGTGTTCAGTATATCTGTGTTGTTCGACTCTTTGATCATATTTCGCCATCATACGCACAGCTACTCTGGCTGTGTGCAGAGATTTTCATACCCTCTATCTTCTCTACCGTTTTATCAATGTACACTGTCCCTCACATCTCTCCTCGACCTTAACACACTTGGCTGAACAACATGGCAGAAACTCCTGTTCCCATCAGAGCAAAATCCTTTCTGCACCATTCCATGACTCAGTCACTTTCTCGAAGTCCTTCGACTCTGCTATAATCTCACACATTATTTTACAGAACTGAATAACATCTGCAGCTTCAGTAGACTGAGAATGACATACCTACTAAAGCAACAATAATGATTACCATTGTCCCTTTACATCTTTCTTTCTTTCTTTCTTTCTTTCTTTCTTTCTTTCTTTCTTTGTATTCTTTGCTGGCACTGTCTCCTAAAATTTCCTTTCCCCAAAACTCACTATAGCAGGAAACAACTATTTTGTACACCTATAAAGTCTTTCTATATCTGCCACTATCACTATTGTTATTATTGTCATCATATTATCATCATCATCATCATCATCATCATCATTTTTGTATTAGCGACAGCAGCAGTAGTAGTAGTACAAGTACTGCCAGTATTAACGTTAGTAGTTCATAGGCAGTATTATTCACTTACATTGCCACTTGAATCATTTTAACATTATTTATCATATTAAAACTGTTATTTTGCTAACTATGATGTAGAAAAGGTACTGTATGTGTGAAATTCTGGTCCAATGTAAGAGGGGGCCTGGTGGTCCTACTCAGATCAGGTTAAATAATTAAATACTTATTTAGCAATCTTATGATTTTTGTCTCTCGTTTGTTTTGAGATAATGCCCTTTCATGATACATTTAATTTCAGCCAGAGCAAATTTAATGCAACTTGTAATCTTACTCTTTTGTTCATTAAATGAATGCTCTGGCTTCAATACATGTACTAAATCCAAACCTCCCCCCCCCTTTCTTAAAATAATTTAAATGTGCGGAAAGCTACAACAGCAATTAACTCAAAAATTGAAAGATTGAAATAAATAGTCAATTGGTGTAATTATAATTGAAAATTCACAATCACAAAACAGAAGTCTTTGTCTGACATTTCCATTTGCTAGTAATGACCAGACATAAATTGAGTGAAGTGTGTGTGTCCTACTATACAGCAGCTGAATGAAAACCATAGAAACATATATTTAAAAAGGATCTATAACTGATCTCAAAATAAAATAATTTACAATACATATCTGAACAGAAATATCCCTGTTGAAATAAGGGGAGTACGCAGGACATCACATTCTCCATTTCATTATTTATAATTAATTCTTATGTTTACTGCCATACTAATGAAGTAATCACTGAATTTATGGGGCAGTGATTAGTTTCCTCAATGGCGTTATTTGTTCTCTGTTTAATAATGCTCCAAAATGTTTCTACTACCTTCTTGGAGTATTTCATATTTTTACCTACACTGTATGGGTCTTCTTTTTTAGATAAAACAGAGTGGTTTTCCCACAGTATTGGTAATGTAGAAAAACCCTTGACTACCAGTTATTTAAGTCTGAATGTTGCTCCTTTTCCCTCATTGCTTCTGCCTAAATTGTACCCTTAATATTATGGAAAGAAGGTTCATAGTCGTGTACTAGTCAATGCATGACAGAGCAAAGTACCAATATGTTCCAGAAAGCTGCACGCAAAAATGTGATTTTTATACCTTGGTTCTATTGACCACAGAGATAAGCAGTCAAATGTTTTGCTTAGTCCTTGGCCTATCGGAAGAACATGTATACTGTTAGCTATCCTACAGCACAGGGTCAAACTTTAACCATTACACACTTCTGTCAGCCCAGGCAAATTAAGTGAATTGGTTAGTTCTTTCGTATCAGGTGTGGTCTAGGGTGGACATTAGAGGGCTTACCAAAGCACCGTTTGTTCATGGGTAGTTCCTGAGAAGACCCCAAAAACCAGGATTTTTGGATACCAATTGTGGGGATGGTCACTTTTAGAATTTGTATTCATCGTAAATTGTTGACATTTTTACAATATTTTTTAAGATGATGTTCATGGGAAACTTCAATACTTTTTCTGGTATTGTTAGCAGTTACCTAGATCCAAAGGTTCAAAGTTACCGTACTTATGCACATAGTAGCTGGTCTGGGGAATATATGTAATTTTTAATTGGTGCAGTGAACAAATGGCAAGGGTTCTGGGGTAATCGCATGGGTTCTGAGTCATCAAACTACATTTTTATTTGCCATGTTTTCACCAATAAAACTTTTATAATATGCTGTCTCTGTATAATGGGCACCTCATTGCTAAATGGATGTCTCAGCCTGGAAATAATTTGGTAGTGCCACCTGGCGACATATGCACCTTACAAAAATTTATTTTGTCATACAAAATTCTTTGTACTTGCAAGCACATGCCACTTTTTTTGATCTACTGTAGATGTAGCCTAAAAATATTGTGTATTTTTATGTAAAGTAGTGTTAAGTAAACATGCATTGGATGGGAAAAAATTTTGTGTTAACTTACATTATGCATACTTATTCATGCAGTATGTAAATGTGTCAAAGTATATAAATATGGTTATAATAGAAGGAAACATTCCACATAGGAAAAATATACCTAAAAACGAAGATGATGTGACTTACCAAATGAAAGTGCTGGCAGGTCGACAGACAAACAAACGAACACAAACATACACACAAAATTCAAGCTTTCGCAACAAACTGTTCCCTCATCAGGAAAGAGGGAAGGAGAGGGAAAGACGAAAGGATGTGGGTTTTAAGGGAGAGGGTAAGGAGTCATTCCAGTCCCAGGAGCGGAAAGACTTACCTTAGGGGGAAAAAGGGACGGGTATACACTCGCGCACACACACACACACACACACACACACACACACACACACACACACACACACACACACACATATCCATCCACACATATACAGACACATATACAGACACACACTGGTGTCTGTATATGTGTGGATGGATATGTGTGTGTGTGTGTGTGTGTGTGTGTGCGAGTGTATACCCGTCCCTTTTTCCCCCTAAGGTAAGTCTTTCCGCTCCTGGGACTGGAATGACTCCTTACCCTCTCCCTTAAAACCCACATCCTTTCGTCTTTCCCTCTCCTTCCCTCTTTCCTGATGAGGCAACAGTTTGTTGCGAAAGCTTGAATTTTTTGTGTATGTTTGTGTTCGTTTGTTTGTCTGTCGACCTGCCAGCACTTTCATTTGGTAAGTCACATCATCTTTGTTTTTAGGTATAAAGTATATAAATAAACTGACAAAACTTTACAAACCTACAGAATTAATTTTGTTTGAGCAGCACACCCTGCTGTAACATGAAAATGAAGGGAACCAACTGAAAACTGCACCTGTCTGAGCACAAAAAAGACAAATACGCTTCTCTCTAAAAGACTGTCAGAAAAATGGGGAACTGGTTGCCTTAATCCACATTCCACCATCCTCACCAAAATTTTGGCATCCAAACACATTCAGAGTTTTTTGTCTCGAGAGAGATTAGCAGACACACATTGATAGCGGAAGAGCGGTGACAGAGCCAGTGAGAGAGAAAGACAGAGGAGACAGTGATGACGGGAATGACGAGGTGACAATGAAGGAGAAAGAGAGAGAGATGGGTGAAGACAATAGCAATGAGAGCCAAAGAGACAAGAGAGAGTGATGGTTACTGAGAGATAGTGACATTAAAATAGAAAGAGAAAGATGGATGGAGATGGTAGAGAGAGAAGACAATTTAAATGATGAAGAGAGATGAGTGGATACCATACACAGACTTGGGCGATCTGGACCATTCCAAACCAGTGAACTTCAAAATAAACCAGTGAACTTCAAAATACAAAAATTTGTCTTCTTTATCCCATCCACTACACCCATGCATTAAAAGCTTCCTGGTCTAACAGTCAAAACAGTTAGCAAACCATTCCCAAGGACGTGTGGAGAGGAGACAATGGTGGTTGAAGAGAAAGACGGCAGGCGGTAAGCAAGAAAGCGACAGTAGCAATGGGAGACAAAAAGACTGGGACAAAGACAATGGCAGTGGGTCATAGAGACAAAGTGACAGAGAAGGTGACAGTGGTAAGGGAGAGTGAATGTATGGAGTGAAGATAGTGACTGTGGGAGAAACAGATAAGAGAAAATGCCAATACAAGAAAAAGGATACAGTGGATACAGTAGACACACACACACACACACACACACACACACACACACACACACACACACACACACACAGACAGTGGCAGTGAAAGGGAGATGCTGAGTATAAGGCTTTGCTACAAACTGAGAGGCTAATAGGATTTAGAATGTAAAAGAGTGTGAATATGTTTGCATGCCAAAATTTTTGTTGAGGAAGATGACATGAGGATTGAGGCAGCTGGTTTTCCATTTTTCTGACAGTCTTTTGGAGAGGAGCGTATTCAGTTTTTTTGCAGCTAGTCAGCAATTTATCTAAGAAAGCATGAAGATTACGGGTTAACTCCCAAGTGAAGAAGTTCACTGGAGACATGGTCTTTAGAATGGAACCATTTGCATTAAGTCATTTAAGGAAACAAATGGAAAAATCACATCTGGATAGCATGATGGAGATTTCAAACCTGTTCCTCCCTAATGTGCGTCCAGTGGCAAGCCGTTCACAGTCAATTCACATCATAAATTTAATGTTCAATACCATGTAAAGAAAATGTTTTCAAATGGCATATAGTTTATTTACAAGGGAAGCTATGCTACCAGACATATAAATCCCTGTTCAAGAATAGTGCAATGACATTAGTTGGGAGAAATTCATAAGCTGATAGACAACAGTGCCTGTCACTTCGAAAAGAGTAGCCTCCAGCAGCAGTTTAGTAGTTTTGTTATATGGTTCTCAGAACTGAATAGCAATGGTTTGTTGATCTGTTTTCAGTAGTGTTATTAATTTTGTTCCAAGAGTTTGTGTATTCTGTTATTGTTAGTGGCACATGATCTGACTTCATAGTGCAATCTAAGTACTACTGTACTTAGATTGTGTTTAGTAGGTACACTGTTAATAGTATATAAATCTTTATTTATTGCTCAGTGTGGATTAACAATGATGGCGACTGCACGTGTTGTGTGCAGATGCCATTTTCGGAAACAGGTGGAAGCTGTGTTGGTAGATTTCAGGCTGTTGGTAGGGTGGAGGCACCTATGGCGAAAGTTGTGGCACATCCCTGAAGCCATTGCACCTTCCAAATTCACTCAACCTGACTTGGCCTGGGAAATGTTCACACACATAAGAGGGAATGGTGAATAATGGTGTGATTGCATCTCACAGGGAAGAAAGAGAAAGTGGGTCCTGGGGAGCACCAGTCATGGCTCATGTTGGTACAAACAATGCCTGCCGCCTGGGTTCAAAGGCCATCCTTGGTTCCTACAAGCTGCCTTGCATGTGGGGGTGGAACCTGAGCTAATGTTTCTGCAGTATCATTTTGAGAACTGATCCTAGTTCTATGGTTCGGAGGGTTAAATCAAAGGCTCAGATGATTCTGTTATGATCTTTGGTACAGATTTCTCATCTGCTGCTGCTGGGTGGACATTTATAGGATGTACCCTACTATAATGGATATGAACTCTACGCAGGAAGCAGCTACTAGGGTAGTGAAGTAAAAACGGCACGCACATATTTTTTATAGGTTAAAGAAAGTTTGTCAACTGGTCTGATAAATTATGTACTGAGAGAAAGAAGCGGGGAGAATATCAGCATCGTTATTTACAAAAGATAGCATTCATCATGGTAGATCAGAGAAAGAAAATGTTAATATGGTATTGGTTAACTGCACGACTGTCTATGGTAAGGTCGCTGAACTAGTATCACTTATAAACAGTAATAATGTCCACACAGTGCTACAAACAGGAAGCTGTCTGCAACCAGAAGGGAACAGCAATGAAACTTTCAGTCCAATTGGTACGTATATTAGAGAAGTCCAACAAGGACCAACTGGACAGAAAGAAAAACCAATGAAGATGTTTAAAAAGAGAACACTGGGCAGAGAATCCTCTCAGCAAATATCCAAAAAAATGGAAAATAATAAAAATTGCCAAAATTATCAAGAAATGAAGAATACAGCACAAAATAGGGGAGAATAGTTTCAGCAACAAGACATGGCCTTAGAAGAACAAGAGAACAAAAGGAAATGAAATGTATATCAGATAGCTAGGCTGACTGTCAGTAGTGGTGATGTCATCAAGTGAGGACTGTTTCAAGTGTCTTGACCAAAATATACTATTAGCAGTTAATCAGAGAACTAATTCATGAGCATAACATCCCAGACCTGGTTACAAAGTGACCCAAACTATTTCATTCACTAAATGTAGTGCAGGTAATCAATATCATAAGGTTGTTATGACATTGCTTGCTTACAGGTGTCAAGTGGAGAGCTAAAAGAAAGGTAGGAAATTTTTTTGCTTAGTAAGTGTGATAAGAAGCTGATTTCCCATTTTCTGAGCAGGTAACATGAAACATTCATTTTGGAGACTCAAAAATTTGAGTAAATATGAACAAAATTTAAGAATTTTGTAAGATATGCCTTACAGGATATGTGCCGAGTAAAGTTCTAAAACGAATGAAAGACCTGTCATGATTAAACAACAATATTAGAAAGTTGCTCTGAAAACAAACAGAACTTAATCCAGACTTAAATACAGCAAAAACTTTCTTCACAAACAAAAGCTGAATAAGCCAAAAAGAGCACAAGGAGAGCAATGCAGGTGGTGGTCAATGAATTCAAAAGCAAAATTCTATTTACCAAACTGATAGAAAATCCTATGAAATTTTGTTCTTAACATTAATTAATTAAATGGATCAAAGTCATTAATCCAGTTTCTTAGATGCCAAAGACAGACGGCGATAGAGAGAAGGCCGATATACTAAATTTCTCCTCACAATTGTCACACGAACACCAAAACAACATATTTGAGATGACTGCCCCAGGATAAAAATTAACTGAAACTGCTCAACAGAACGAAGGAAACTGGGTATTATGGGATACCTGTACGATTCAATATAGAGAATGTGGAAGAATTTGCTCCAATTCTAGCAGCAGTCTATCACGGGTCGACAGAGAAACAGAGTATTCCAATCGAAGGTGTTTGTAGAATGTATATTATGAAAGCACTAATCTGGAACCAGTTGCAGGTTACCTTTCTAACAGCTTCCAGGACCCCCCTCCTGTCAGTGCGCACGCACGCACACAAATGAAATCAATATTTAATGTAATTATTGATTGAATTTAAAAACTTAAATCACAGTCATAACCTACTCATTAAGAGGTATAATCTTGTGTTAAATCTTTAACACACTAAGGCAAGCATTGCAGTTGGAGACTATCAGTCTGTCTTGAGGAATGACGGTACGCAAATTACACTAAGTACATTCATCCACTACTTGAGAATGAGAGTACTTTGTGATTTCCAGAAAAAATTGAACATAATTTTGAACCTTTCCCTCATTTACATGGTTAATGTCAAATATTTAACACATTGACTCATTTGTAAAGTAAACAGATGTTTGAAGCTGATTTATAAATGGATGTTCAACTCTTTAAAGAACTGGGAGTTTACTTGTAAAGCACTAACGCACAAGGCTATATTTTGAGGTATTTCATGTTGAATGCTAGGCTAAATTAAAAAACAACGACATAAATAGAATAACACAACACAATTTATGTAGTAGACAGTGCTGGTCATCTAACAGATACAGACAACTACAAGGTCTACATTGCTGACATCAATCTATTGTAGAATCTTGGAACAGTTTTACACTCTCGTATTGTGACCTTTCTGAGGACCAAAAATCTCCTCTGGAGGAATCAAAATGGATTCCACACAACATTCTTGCTAAACCCAGCTCACTCTGTCCACAAAAACCCAAACATCCAGGGGTTAAAGTTGATGCAGTGTTCCTCGCCTTCTAGAAGGCACTTCACAGTTCCACAGTGTCTCCTAATGAACAAAATACGGGTGTTCAGAACAGGAGACCAGCTTTAAGATTGGACTAAACAGTTCCTAGCAAATAAAACATTGTGCTATTCTTAATGAAGAAAAATCTTTAGCCATCATAGTTAACATCCGCAACACTCAAAGGAGCGTTAAAGTAGCATCATTGTTCATTACATATGTTACAGCCAAAGCGGGAACTGGCCGGCTAAGTCATGAAGAGGCCAATGTTGCCTTAAATTGGCCAGCCAGTTCATGAAGGGGCTGGGACCGATCGGCCAAACTCTGACAAAAGAAGCAAAGCTGATATGATTGAACAATTTCAAATTGTATAAGTCAGGAAATGGCCAACATCGCTGTAAATTGACCTGCCAGTGTCTGATCTTTTCTTGAGTTCGTGATCTAGCCGGCCAGTTTGCAAAGTGGCGCAGACAGATCGGTCAGAGTCTGAAGATAAATAAAGAGATCAGCCAGAGTCGGAAGATAAATAGAGTGTGGATGAATGTGTAAATTTCAAGTTGTATGTAATCTATTTATTTTATCAAACTCACTTATAAAAACATAACCTTCATAAAATCTATTAACTTTATAAATATTTTTTAATACGATTGGCATTCACTTATTACAAGTTAACTGTTTTCAGACATTTGGAATTACACAATATTTTCTTATTTCTGCATTTGCAGTGACTTCTGGCACATTTAGTAGAGCAACTGCATTGATTGTATCTTTGGCCTCTGGTCAGTGGCTGCAAAGACGATATGGATCGTAATGATTTTTCTTCTTTGGCCACGAATTCCAACATGAGCAGTTTCCCGTGCAAAATAGAAAATTCATTTCTGGAGTAGAGTTGCTTGCAAATACCATGTTCTGTTCCCAGCTTGTAGGAAGTGGCTTCGATGTTCATGACAACTGCAAGAACACTTCTGGGATCTCTGCGACCTCTGTCAAAATCTGGTATACAGAGGCGAATATTGTCTACAACTTTTGCAGTTGTGAATTTTCCATCTGAATTTTTAAGAATCTTCGCACCTTGTGCTTGCAAATTGTTGTGAGCTCCTGCCCTCTTCTTCCTGATTTATTGTTTATTATAACATAATTTGCAAATAATTTTCCCTCCATATCGTTCCTCTGCTTCATTACTTCTTCCACGCACATCTTTGCTGCATTATATACAACAATGAGATAAATTACATTCTTCTTCATAAACCACATAGAATATTTTCAGCTTATTATTGTCAGGTAACTGGTCTCGACTTTCCCATGGTTCGACTTACACAGCAGCAATTTCATTGCTGGAACAGTACTTACATTTATAGCATCCTCCATTTCTTGTTTGAGTCTCTCAAGGTCTTCCCCTGTCACTATGTTGTCAATCATTTCTTCAGACAGATTTGAAGTACTCAGCCACTTTTTCTTTACAGTCAAATATTGCCTCATATGGCAATTGCTGAATTCCTTGATGAAAAGAACGGTTTTTCATGAACTGGATGAATTGAGGACTCTCAGCCCAATGTGCTGAATTATTTGTATGCATCCATGACAATGTGGTATTCTGTATATCCTGACTGGCCCGTTTGATGGGACCTTGGCTATGCCTGGGTTGATAGTGGCAGCAGATGGAACAGCCTGGGTTCGCCACTATCACCAGCAATAGTGAATTTTTTCATGGAGGATTTTGAAGAACGAGCGTTGACCAGTGCTCACTTTCGCCCATCATGCTTCTACAAATACGTCGACGAAAACTTTTTAATCTGGCCACACGGCAGTGACACGCTGCAGCAGTTCGTCGAACATTTGAATGGTGTACATCCAAACATAAAATTCACATTGGAGTTAGAGAAGGAAGGGAAGTTACCTTTTTTAGATGTGTTGGTAGAGCGAAAGCCGGATGGACGACTGGGCCATTCTGTGTACAGGAAGCCAACCCATACAGACTTATATCTGCATAGCCATAGCTTCCATCATCCGTCTCAGAAGAGAGCTATGCTGAATACTTTAGTACACAGAGCCAGGACTATTTCCGACAAGGACCACCTCGGTCCCGAGATCAACCATTTGACGACTGTTTTCAAGAGGAATGGTTATTCTGCCGGTGAAATTAAATCAGTATTGTCCAAGAAAGTTAGACACGATGCCGGCCACATACAAGAAGAGGACCAACACATAGCGCGGCTTCCTTTTTGCGGTGCTACAACGAGCAAGATAGCCAGAGTCCTGAAGAGGCAAGGAATAAAATCAGTTTTCCGGCCACCTATGAAAATTAAGGAAATGTTGAGACCAGTCAAAGACAGTCTCGGCTTAAGAGTGCCGGGAATTTATACTATTCCTTGCGAATGCGGCAAGAATTACGTGGGCCAGTCTGTAAGAACCGTTGCCGACCGCTGCATCGAGCACCAACGCCACCTGAAATACAGGTATTTGGAAAAATCAGCGGTGGCTGAACATAGCCTGCTTAACAAGCATAAGATTTTATTTGAAGAAACCAGAGTAATAGCCCACACATCGAATTACTGGGACTCTGTGATCCGAGAAGCAGTCGAAATTAGACTTAGCGATAATAACTTTAATAGAGACAACGGCTATGCACTCAGCAACACTTGGAAGAGTGCACTGGATAAAGAAAAATCGCAGAGAAAAACTTCTCGCACTTTACCTCCTGATTTAAGGGATGGCGCTGCAAGCAACACGGGATAGCAACTACATCTATGGAAGTAGAGGGCACCACCTCGCTACGCGCCATATCGCTGACGTATTCCAGCCAATAAGAAGCCGTCATTGGCATATAAAAGTGGGAACCTCGCTAGTTCACGACAGTCAGTTTTAGCCCTGACGAAGACCATGGAGGCAGTGGTCGAAAGCTCGGAGATTTATCCTGATTTGACGCGGCATGTACACCGAGAAATTTTTACTCAGGAAATACGTCGCGAAAGACTTCGTAGCCACATCTACAGTTTACTGTTACTAAAAACTGTTCACCCAAAAGCTACTGCGCGAGATAAGTATGCAGACTAGAATGCACTGATCTCAACTATATGCTGTATACCAGCACGAGATTTAGAATAAGTGGCGTGACGCGGAGCTTCTGGCGGCCGGAAAATTGCACTAGGAAGCCACCTTACACAAGGATATTCCCCAAGATGAACGCAAAAACAAAATCTTAAAATAATTTTCTAACCATTTGTCTAGACAGTGAAATACACTAATATAGTTAATTCTTTGCAGAAGCAAGTAAAAAAAACTAAATTACTGTTTATCAGACAACGGCTGCTGCTGGTACGCTACTACTGCTAGCGCGTCCTCTCGGCTCTGTGACTTTAATTCCATGAATGGGACTTTTTGTTAAATGCGTTTTTGTGAGCTGGAAGGCTAGTTCAACTCCACTTTTTCTAGATTCAATTGCCTTTCTCTCTAAGGCATTCCAGCTGACCATTCTCCAAAAGCCGGCCGGGGTGGCAGAGCGGTTCTAGGCGCTACAGTCTGGAACCGCGCGACCGCTACGGTCGCAGGTTCGAATACTGCGTCGGGCATGGATGTGTGTGATGTCCTTAGGTTAGTTAGGTTTAAGTAGTTCAAAGTTCTAGGGGACTGAAGACCTCAGAAGTTAACTCCCATAGTGCTTAGAGCCATTTGAACCAATTCTCCTATATATCTGAACTTTCTGACGAACTGTCTGTTTTGTTTTCCCATTTTAAAATGTTCAGTGGATTTTTGTATTTGTCATTATCTTGGCCTGTTCGAAGGAGATTTTTAGACCTTTTTTTGCATGTTTTTGTAGTTCTAGTGTCAGTTCTTTGGCTTCCCCAGGTCACGGCTAGTAGGGCCAGACCATCTGTAAAGGCTAGACAGTTGATTTTTACGCCTTTGTTTTTCGTTCCGAGTCGGATTCCCCTATGAATCTTCCTATTCCACTGTGTGATTACTTTTTCAAGGGCGCAGTTCAGTAGCAATGGAGGGACTTAAGCTATTTGTCGTACGCCAGATTTTATCTCAGAACGGTCGGAGAGTTCTCAAATGAATTTAACTTTGGAGTATGGCTATTGTTGAGTCTTAAAGTCAATTTTTTCCATGGTTTCAGAAACTTTCTGAAATACTCTGCAAATATTTTGCAACTTTCCATGTTGTTCTGGACAATATTTCCGAGTTTTGTCTTGGATCTGTGGAGTTGCTGGGCTGTACTTGATTTTTTTTTTTTTTTTTTGTTTAGAAGTCTTATAAAAATTCCTTTTGTTGTTTTTGATGAAGCCTTTATTCACCTTAAAGAGGAGCTGATGTTGGGTTTTTTATTCTTTTGAGGTTTTTACTCACTGAGTGTCTTACGTTTAAGAAGTTTTGTACGTTACGTTCATTTTTCTGTGATTGCCACTTTCGCCGTGCGTTCCTTCTTAGCTCAGAGAGTCTTTTGGCTTTGGTTATGGCAGATAATTGTTCGGTTTACGTATTAGGCTTTCTTTTATTTGATCCCACTTTTGGTTTTGCGTATCTTCAGTTGCGAAGTGTAACTTCCGTCGTTTATCATCATTTCTGGATCATTAACAGAGGCCGGCCGAAGTGGCCGTGCGGTTAAAGGCGCTGCCGTCTGGAACCGCACGACCGCTACGGTCGCAGGTTCGAATCCTGCCTCGGGCATGGATGTTTGTGATGTCCTTAGGTTAGTTAGGTTTAACTAGGTCTAAGTTCTAGGGGACTAATGACCTCAGAAGTTGAGTCCCATAGTGCTCAGAGCCATTTGAACCATTAACAGAGAAAATATAAAATACAAGCAAGTTATCTACAGTGGCGACAAAAAAATTCCGCTGATAGAAAATTATTCGTTTGGATAAATTCTTCGTTTATTTGAATTTATGCCACTACAATAATTAATTGGTGTACGTTTTATCTTAGAGTAGTTGATTATCTCGCACTCAGAATTAGAGGAAACGGCGCAAATTAAAGTAAATGTGTTTGGTGCCAAAACGCTGAAGCTCTTGAACTTCGATCGGAACGACTTGGTAGTTCGTAACCTCCGTATAAGTCTGTGGAACCTGAATTTTTTCTCGTATAAAGCTACCTCCGTACAATGTTCCTGTAACGGAAACCTAATACTTTGATTAGTAATAAACATACAATTCGTTGGACTCTCGCCTCCGTTACCTAGCCAAGAGATTTGCTGACTAGTACTACAGAATTATTTGAAAACATTGGCAGTGTTTTCGAGAAAATATACGAACTGTGAATGATTGATCCAGGGAGCAGGTTCTTTTGGAATCGGTAGTTCATTTGTTAAGCTGCTTTGTACTTGTGCTTTCACTAATGAGAAACTTGGTAATGAAAGTATACGTGAAATCGCGTGAGAACTAAGAACATTTGTCAACTTCAACATGGAATCGCGTACCGCGGACCCCGAAGGCGGTGCGACAACGCATTTGGTTGACACGGAAGTGCTGAGCCAAAACCTGTTACGTAGGCATCCCTCTCTTGAGACACTGAGGCTGATGTTCTGTGAGTAGCGGAAAACCGTCACACGCTGCGGCAAAGGCGCGCGCTGGCGAGTCTATCGCTTAGATCCCAGCGTCGTGCATTCCACGCTTGGGAAACGGCGTGTCTGCCCTCCACAGTATCTTACTCTTGCGTGGTATAGTGTAACATAAAATTCTGAATCAGAGGCAGACCTGTAACACATCCTCCGATGTAGGGACATTTTTGTTCCTGATTATTGTTCTATGAACAGTTCTCAGACAACTGTACGCTTTTCTGGTCCCGTATTATCGCTCATCATTGTACACGGCGGGAATAAAAAAACAGCTACTTAGTACTTTCGGGATAGCGTTTCTTTACTATGCAGCCTCGTTTATGCAGCATATGATAAATTACGTTACAATACATTAGTGTCTGGAATGTGAAAAAGTCAAATATATCCATTTAAGTACAAAACAATCTCGTGACATGACATTACATTACCATATCACAGTGCTATTCCAATTACACGTCTTTCGAATTATTAAAGAAAAAGACGTGAGAAGGTCACTTTGTACTTTTTTTTTATTCTAGAACTACGGCCTCTAAGGAAAACTTCTCAGTAAAAAATTTAATTACATTTCCTACGAAAAAGTCCCATTAATATCAGCGTAATTTAAATTAATTTCAGCATAATAAGTGAGAGAATATGAAAATGTTGCTCATGGTATTTGAAGGCATCGCATGTTGCATAGGGCAACTGAATCAAAAATTGTAAAGTAGCTGTCAAAATATTCTTGTATTAACACCATATGTAATTTTTATAACAGAATTCCGTATTCTGAAAATATTATCCTTGTAGCTTTAATTCACCAAAAACTGATTCTCTGCCTCTTTAGTGACTGGAAATATGGAGGATAAACTGGTGACTTAATTTTTAAATCTGCCTGTAACAGCAATTATGCATATTGCGAACATAACTGAACATATGCGATTCATTAAAACGGACAATGTGATTTCCAGTTGAGATTTTGCTGTGTCACTAGTCCCAAAAAAGTTAATCCTTTATGATTCTTATATTTCATAGTTTCAGAATCATTTTTGTATGTTGTAGAAGTCACTGAGAACTGCTGAACTGTATATACTGACTCTTTGCAAAATCAGTCGTATTCCATTTGCCTCGGCTCTGTGTTAATATTCTCGAATATTTCATGAGCCCCTTTTTCAGTAAGGAGATTGGCACGTTTTCTGCTTTTGTGCTAGTATTTGTATCATCTGTAAAAAGTTCAAAGTCGACATTTCGTGAAACTTCAGGCGGAAAATAGCTTACATACTTTGTCAGAAATAAGAGGGCCAAAAATTGAACCTTTTGGTACACAATACCTGAGTGCTTTAAATTCTGAGTGCTTATCATTACCTGATTGACCTGGAACTGATGCACAGTGCATTGTGTCATTAAGATAAGATAAAAACCATTAACCTGCTGTGCCAACTGTTCCGTAATATTTGAACTTTCGCATTAAGATATTACGAGTCACACAATCAAAAGCCTTCGCAGAGTCGCCCAGTATGACCAATGGTAGTACTTTCTCATTTATTGATTCTTGTAATCGTCTGTTAAAGTAAATCCAGTGTGTTTGCCATTGCGTATGTTTTCCTTTAGTAATTGTATATAAAGTCAGCTGTACATTATCTTCTCGAAAATTTTTGAAAATGCACAGTAGATCGGTTGTTAATTCATTACTAACGTTATATTGCGTTTTTTGTGAAAATGGTGTGATAACAGCATTTTGAAGTATATCTGTGAAAATGCCGCTGCTAAAGGATTAATTACGTAAGTAATTCAGTATACAGTTATGTTAGATAACATTTCATTATTTTACTGCTACCAATATTGTTGTACTGACGTGCTTCGCTGAGTGTAGGATGAAATACGTGCGATTTCGTTATGTCAGCGCAATTTTTCTGCGTCTCCAAGTAATCTATAGAGCAAACAGTTTTTCTCGTATCGTAATCCTAGATAAGTTTTGGTGGGACAAAAAAGGAGAAGTTATCGTTAACCCAAAGTTTGGTTTTAACACCGCGGTTCTCAGCCATGTTTTATAAAATATGCATCTAGCAACAGCCCGTCTCAAAAACATCAACTCATATTAAAAACTTCTTAAAGAGTGTAATTTTTCGTGCTCAGTAACAAAAGTACTTACGGATCCTGATGTGTTTAATTTTACGAGGGCAGTTCAATAAGTAATGCAACACATTTTTTTTCTCGGCCAATTTTGGTTGAAAAAACCGGAAATTTCTTGTGGAATATTTTCAAACATTCCCGCTTCGTCTCGTATAGTTTCATTGACTTCCGACAGGTGGCAGCGCTGTACGGAGCTGTTAAAATGGCGTCTGTAACGGATGTGCGTTGCAAACAACGGGCAGTGATCGAGTTTCTTTTGGCGGAAAACCAGGGCATCTCAGATACTCATAGGCGCTTGCAGAATGTCTACGGTGATCTGGCAGTGGACAAAAGCACGGTGAGTCGTTGGGCAAAGCGTGTGTCATCATCGCCGCAAGGTCAAGCAAGACTGTCTTGATCTCCCGCGTGCGGGCCGGCCGTGCACAGCTGTGACTCCTGCAATGGCGGAGCGTGCGAACACACTCGTTCGAGATGATCGACGGATCACCATAAAACAACTCAGTGCTCAACTTGTCATCTCTGTTGGTAGTGCTGTCACAATTGTTCACCAGTTGGGATATTCAAAGGTTTGTTCCCGAACTTCTCCTTCTTCATGACAACGCAAGACCTCACACAAGTCTTCGCACCCGAGAGGAGCTCACAAAACTTCAGTGGACTGTTCTTCCTCATGCACCCTACAGCCCCGATCTCGCACCGTCGGATTTCTATATGTTTAGCCCAATGAAGGACGCAATCCGTGGGAGGCACTACGCGGATGATGAAGAAGTTATTGATGCAGTACGACGTTGGCTCCGACATCGACCAGTGGAATGGTACCGTGCAGGCATACAGGCCCTCATTTCAAGGTGGCGTAAGGCCGTAGCATTGAATGGAGATTACGTTGAAAAATAGTGTTGTGTAGCTAAAAGATTGGGGAATAACCTGGTGTATTTCAATGCTGAATAAAACAACCCCTGTTTCAGAAAAAAAATGTGTTGCAATACTTATTGAACTGCCCTCTTAACTGGCGTTGATGAATTCGGCCGTCAGCTAAGCAAAGTTGGCCGATTACCTCAGGGGCAGAGGGAAAGTAGCTCGGCCACTGAGTTGTTAGAGGGTGTGAGGGGAGTAAAGTTTTACTGTTTGTCTTACCGTACTGACCACTCACAAACGTGCGCGACTCCTATCGATCAGATTCGATTGTATACATTTTGAGTCGAATGTAAGATGAATTCATGAAAGCGCATAACGGAGTTTATCTTCTAATTCGGCACTTATTTGTAGCAAGGAACACTGGATTAAACAAAGCCGTTGTAATAGAATGCAATGAGCACGAGAAAAAGACGTTCAAAATATCTAGTAAGCATTTTTGATCGTTTCTTATATTGGACACTGTAATGCATTGAAATAAAAGTGCAACTGCTGTTATTAATCAATTAATCACCCTCTCACACAGACAACAATACAACGCTTCGTCAGACAATTACAGTATCTCGGTGAGTGGCAGCAGTATGAAACAGATAAGAGTGGACACAAAGTTTTCCTGATGGTGCCGACTTTGAACAAGCAGCACCGGGAGGGCTGGGGGGGGGGGGGCAAATCCAAATATTAGGTTTGTTGTTCGCAGTTTCCGTTAAGTGGGTGATACATTTGTTTTGTGGCGGCATGCAGGGAGGAATTGGCTCGTTTTCACAAACATGTGAACGGGATCAATCCGAAGATTGTGTACAGAGGAGGAGGAGGAGGAGGAGGAGGCAGGCAGAAGATTAAATTTTCTTGATGTTACAACTTGCGGTAGCATCCGTTACAACTCGCGGTAGCATTTGATATTTCTCCAGGGTAAAGCAACACGTGGCCGATACGTTGCACAGGATGTTATCCTCGCGCTCCTGCCAATTCTTAGACAGAAAGGTGATGAATGTTTTCTGCAGGACAGTGCACGCTACATGTGGCCGTTGCAATGCAGCAAGTTCTTCGTGGTGTACAGCAATATCAACAGATCTGTCGCCAATGGAAGACGTATAGGACATGATGAAGCGGTAACTAAACTGTTCTCAGGCTCTGCAAAAACCATTGCCAAATTTCAACTAAAGGCGCAAGATGCTGGGAAGTTTATTGCCATATGGCACCTTTATTATCGTTTGCATGCGAGTATAGGTACCTGCGTTGCTACTAGAGTGGGGTCCACTGTATATTGATGCAACTATTTGGGCACCCTTTAATGTGACGTTTATTTCATTAGGTCTGAATTTATCATATACTTCTACAACGAAAAACGACCTGTCAGCTCACGTGCCAGTAAAATGACTATAGCGTTGAGGTTTCAGCATTTTTCTTTTTTTGCGACAGTATAAATGAATTAGTTTTTTAAGAGGATTTATGTGTGTTCCAACTGGTTTTCGGCTAAAAGCGTACCTCTCGAAAATTCGAAAAAGGGTATAGTTGCGAAGAAAGGATTTGAAAATTTCACTGTTTCTTAAAATATCATGATGTGTAGCAGAGATGTACATCCAGATTTACGGTACCGTTGAGCACATAATTTGAAAGACGACAATACCGTACACGCCGGTATTGCTGGCGAGAGTACAGGCCAAGAGGACCAGGTCAATTCGGGCCTCGTCCTACGTGCCAAGGTACTGGTGCGGAGGAAGACTGGATTGGAAGAGGTCTCGGACTCTTTGGACTCAGTTGCTTCAGAGACGTGTCAAAATGGTCATCAAGGCGAAAAAATAAAAAAAAGAAATTCTAAGAACCAATACAAAATACCTTCCGTTTCATACTCAACGAGGAATTACATTGGATTGGGGACGGGGATCAAAATGGTCGTCATTAACGTGCGAAGGAAAAGACTGACAATTTCTGCCAGGTCTACAACTTTGCTTCCGGCGTTTTTTCTCGAAGTTCGGGGCTTTATTGTGAAAATTTACAAAAAAAATCATGATTCGTAGTATTTCTCTTCGCTGGCCACTACATTCTCCCATGTTTCGGATAGCATACGAATCCCGTGGCGGAAGAACTGGGCGTTTCTTTGTATGGATCCATGAATCAATTCACTTTTGCACTTGTTAATATGATCGGAAGTGCTGGTCATCCAGACTGTATTCCACTGATCGAAAAAGGTGGTAGTCAGAGAGAGCAACGTATGGAGAATACGGCGAGAGGCATAGGACTTCTCATTTCAACGTTTCCATGTATATTTTGACCGGTTTTTGCGACATGGGGTCGAGCACTCATCTGCTGCAAAATTACCTTTACGTGTCTATCGCTGCATTGTGGCAATTTGCGTTTCAGTGCTGGGCTCGAACGCATCAATTGCTTTCGATAATTTTGTCCTGTGACTGTCTTCGTCTGTTTCAGTAGCTACGAAAACTTTGTCTTCCACCGGCATGCCAGTGTCCCACATCAAAATAATCGTTCTTGAGGTGTTGCAAATATTCTGTGTATGTTCTTCCACTAATATTTCCCTCACCATTGGTCTTACCCAGCATTTTAATAGCCACAGCCGCAGATTTCTTCATGTTAAAGCAGAAAATTAAAACTTCCCGCAAATGGCGAGAAATGGGTACGTAAGTTGACGTACTTAATCGAGAATAACCGTATGATGCAATCACAAATCGGCTAATATTTTTATGGAATTATGTTTACAGATGCCTAAGCTTATTGTAGTACACATCTGACCAACCGCCAGAACCCCGCTTGCCACTACTGCCGTCTACTGCAAAACGTCGAAGCAAAGTTTTATTACCTCATCTATCAAAGATCAGTCTGAGCGTCCTTTTCTGTATTAAGAATATTCTTGGTGGGTGCACACACAGTTGCCCCAAAGTATGGCACCATAGGAAATAATATACTGCAAGTAAGCAAAGTAGATAAGCCTTCGCATTTCAGTGCAGACAATGGAGATAATTCTTATAGTGAAGATAGCGGCCGTCAGTTTCTCCACAAGATCTTGAAAGCGATACTTCTAAGAAACCTCCACATTAACCTCCAATACCATGTGCTGCACAAGATTTTCATATTCTCTCGCTAACTACGCACAAACTGTTATTCCTACAGAAAAAATGAGCATGACCTTTTTGTAGGAATTTTGCCTTGAATAACGTAAACTACGGCCTGTACTGAGAATGTATCCCAGTACAAAATTTAACTAAATTTCGTACAAAAAGGTCCTGTTCACTTTTTCTGTAAGACTAACAATGTGCGTGTAGGGAGAGAAAGAAAGGAAAATCTGGCATGTGGTATTTGAAGGCGTTGGCGGTTGCATAAGTCATGGATAGCGGCACCTGAATCACCCGATTTATGGAGTTGCACCGTGATTCTATGTTGAAATTTAAGTGCCGTTGTGTCAGTCAGTTAGAAGATCGGAGGAAGGCAATGGCATCCCATGCGCAATGTAATCGAGCCTATTAGAACCCTAAGTTGTTGAAAACAGTTGGGTTACTTAAAGGGATGAATTAAGAACACTATTCCCACCCTTCATGCTGGACGACCTTGAAATGCCAGGTGGGAGAGGGTATGGGAAAGAAGAGACGCATTTCACCCGCAGAAACGGTAAAGTTTGCAATGAAGGCAGGGACTGCCTTAAAGGTCGCTTAGCTGTGTTGACCTTGTGCCGTATCTCGCGACTCTGTTTTGCGGGTCAGCATAAGCTGGTAATTGCAGGGGGCGCGGCAGATTCGCAACAACTTGGATGAAAGTGCAATTTCCCGATTGTAGTCTCTCTTACTGCTGCTTCTGCGAAACCACATCCAGACACCATGATGTTCGAACAGAACAGTAAGAACTCATTAGAGGTGAAAATATCGTTGCTCGATTTTTCAAGTTGTCATCTCAGGTGCTTTTTGTAATCGTCTCCTAACGAGTTGCTCGCCAATGTTTCCTTTCCTGTACTAATGTCTTCATTTTAATCTGAGTAGCGTTTACACCGATCGTTACCAAGTTTTTATTTTATATAGTCCAATCATTGTGTTCCCCTACAGTTTCTGCACTCCAAGGCTCTCTCTAGTACCATGGACATTATTCCCTGACGCCTTAACAAATGTCCTATCATCCTGCCTCTATTATAGTTAGTATTAGCCCCATATTAATTTCATCTCTCGTTCAGCAGATAAGTTCCTCACTTCTTACATTACCAGTACACGTAATTTTCAGCATAACATCTCAAACGCTTCGACTGTCTTCTTTCCCTGGTGTCACCACAGTCTATGAATCACTCCTGTGCAACGCTGTACTATAAACTTTGTCATTGCTTTATAAACGTAGTGCCATAGTGCCATTACAATATGTTACCAAATACCCATTTTATTTGGTATGTGTTCTGTGTTGCACTGTTATCCACTCCAATCCATAAATCACCAGTTTTATTTTTCAGCCCACTGATTACTATGCAAGTTAATGGCTGCATCCAGTAGTATCAGCTCAGTCATTGGAAGCATTTCTTGCATCCATACAGTCATGATCTTACTCATGTATACTTCGTCTTCTGACCTGTAGAAGAGGGTGACTAGTTTAGGGCGTTTCATACCTTTAGTTTTGATATCATATTTGTCTAAAGGCTATGCATCGCTACGGGGAATTTATGATATGTGTCACGAACAATTCTCATGCTCAAGATGATGATGATGATGATGATGATGATGATGACGGGTTCAGTGGCTCGATGGTAAAGTGCCAGGCTACAGATCCAGAGGTCTCAGGCTCGGTTCCCGATCAGTCCTAGGATTTTTCTGTAACTTTTCATTTCTTTCGCCTGTGACAACCTCGGTTAATGTGAAAAATGCCGTCTTGCACCGTGTTTCGAAGACAACTTTAAACCTTAGGTCCCTCTATGACCGGCTGGATAAGTCAGTTCATAGGTCGGAGGAAAACTAGGGTATACCACCTCCAACAGGATCATGCGCAGTAAAACAGCGTGGTGTTCAAAGCAATCTTCTGGTTGATGACAGCTTTACTATTTTTGTGTTTTAATCACAGATAAATAAGTTTTTGGCCTTCCGTCTTGGTCTTGGAATGATGGATTATAAATATTATTGACTGTCTGACGATGAAGTCCTTAACCAGTTGATCACCAGACGGATCTTTCGTGGCATTTGATGATGAATTTGATACTATTTCAGAAGAATAGTCGTAGCGTTCGACACCTTTCCTTCTGCTCACCTAGGGTATCAGCAAACGAAGTATCCTACCACTGCAGAGGTGTCACTTATCGCGATTATAAAGTTACTAAAATATTGTTTACAGAGAAGAAAGAAAGCAAGCTTCAAATTGGGTCAAAAAGCGCAGTTATT
This sequence comes from Schistocerca cancellata, assembly GCF_023864275.1. Lineage (NCBI taxonomy): Eukaryota > Metazoa > Arthropoda > Insecta > Orthoptera > Acrididae > Schistocerca > Schistocerca cancellata. The sequence continues at coordinate 356,009,209 of NC_064626.1, read as the reverse complement.
ATCGGGTGAACTGACAGCTCACCTGTTCATGTCCAGCAGAAATGGGAGGGGGTATTCGACTTTCACCGTTAAGTCTGCTAAACACAGCTTTCTTCGGACCCGTGCAGCTTATGTTAGCGTAGGACGTTGTGTAACGGGAGACCACTTTCACCCTGCAGTGGAGTGTGTGGAACGAGTGTATGTTCACACCGCTGCGCTGTTGCTGGGGGGAAAGCGAGGACAAGCACCACCGAGGCTCTGGTCATACGCTCTGTTGCAAGCTACGTTCCTTCGCATCCCTTCTATCGCCTAGTCGTGATTTCTTATAAAGCTTCATAGTCTCGCGTGTGACTTTGGTGGCTGTATGTAAAGGTGTCAGAATATAAAGGTTGTGAGGTTGCCCGAAGATTCGTTACATCTCGTGAGATCAATCTTTGCGGAGCTTTATGTGCGTTTTTAATGCCAAGTTACAATGCGTTTGAGATTCCATGTTGCGGTGTAGGTCCCGATATCAATGATCAGAAGACCGGCTTCATAGGTGTGGGTAAGGCAAAGAAAAGACGCTGACAGTAAAACCGTACTCAGTTATGGACTGCTGTGTTCAAGCCAACCGACGGATTTCTAACAGTTCTATCTTTTTCTGCAATTCAACGTTGTGTGTTAGTCTCGAATCAGCTGGACTGAAATTACATCTTTTGAGCGTAATTTGAAATTAAGGATTGTATTAGTTTCAGCGGCATATTGAAAATGAAAGGGGGTACTGCAGTCAGATGTGGTTACCGTGTCTGTGTGCGAAGACAAACAAAAACAAAGTTTTATTCTCAGAAGAAATAGAAAATGCAACAAATCTACTACAGAGATTGCCTACACGGCCCTTGGCCGACCTCCTCTGGAGCGACGCTGAGCAACAAGGGATCCGCACTGAGGAGATTCAGGGGGGGGATATTGAAAAGGTTCAAAGAAAGTAGCTCTTTCTGTATTCACAAGAAATAAAGGCAATAATATCACGGATCTAAGGGAGTTTACGTTTCAATCACAAAAATAAATGCCGCGAGATATTTTCACGAAATTATAAACACCACCTTTCTCCTCCGAACGCCAAAATACTTTGTTACCTACACAGGGAGAAATGACTATCAGGATGAAATAACAGAAATAACAATTCTCACGAGATTTGTGTGTTTACTTTTTGCACGTGCTATTCGAGTGTGGAACGGCCGAGGTATAGTGTGACAGTGGTTTTGTGAACCCTCTTCCAAACACGCAAGTATGAACTGCAGAGTAATAATGTAGATGGAGATTATTCTACGGTGTTGGCTTCGCAATGAATGTATGAAACAAGTGAAGCTGAAGATGATGTAAACATGAGAGGAACAAGAGAAGGAAGCTTGGAATGAATACTGAATATTGTAGAGCGTTTGCTACCCATCCTTGTGTGTGATGTGAATCACTGGCGGCAAAAGAGAACCTGTGTGAAAGAAAACAAACATTTTGAGATGAGTGATTATTGCACAGTGCGTCAGTCTTTCAATATGAGAAAATACGTAAACATCCTTCGAATCTAGAGATCTGAACTTCTACCACTCGTCGACTTCTTTCGTCTCCTTTGTTAAATAGAAAATTGTCTGATCTCAGCGTGATTTGGTGCCCTCGTTAAGCTATAGGTCTCGTTACAGCTTGAAAGATCGGAGGGAGGCAGGAGCCGTACGCATGGTGTCACCACCATTTGTGGGCGTGACATCGAACGGGTTAATCGTTTACTTCTCTCACTGCATCTGCTAGATACAAATTAAAAATCGGTGGTGACAATGAGCAAGCACGTCTTGCATCTTTGGTGATTCTTGGTTGTTACACCAACATTTCACTGGAGGCTACTAGAAGCTGTATTAGACGCACAGAATTATTAACCTTTCTGTCCCTGGTAGTTGATTCCACACTGCCTAAGAATAGAAAACATTACATTCTATTCCATATCATCAGTTGCCGTCACAGAATCTACATACATCGTGCATGTTCTCGTTTTTCATAACATGCACACTACTATTAGCACAGTGCAGAAATTACTTTTCGAGTACTTCTAGACTCCCAACAGAAAATTAATTCTCTTGCGCTGTTCCATGCGGTCGCGCACTTTCGTCAATAAAACTAAAATCACGGCCGAATGCGCCTATGGAAAAACGCACGTGGAAAAAGAACACAATGTCTCATTGACGCTGACCGATGAGTGTACAGTGTTGAAAAGTTAGGAAGTCAGAACACCCATTTAATATCACTCCTTGCACACCATAACAAGAAGACCACCAAAACGATCATGCTCGACAGTGTTGGTGAATCCATTCATTACGTGTTCTCGTCTCTCGCCATGTGGATAGTACGTCCACAACCGCTGCTCAGACTGAACCTGCTCTAATCTGAGGAGACCAGGCGATCCCACTCCTCGTGCCACCGGTCTGCGGGTGTCAACGGAACACAAAGTACTGATTGTCTCGCAAAGAGACTACACTCCCTGCAATCCCCAGTGCAGATGCCGTGCGCCGCTGCGTCGTGAGAGTGGGACATAGCCCCGTTAAATGTGGCTGCATCCACTGTTTGACGTAGATTTCTTCTTGCCTGCTGCATGACGTAGCTGTCATCTGCTGCTGTAGTTGACCGTCATGGACCACCTTCTCTCCTTCGGGCAGCAGTGCCTATAGTTCGGGACGCTGCCCATGCACGTGAAACAATTACGTGAACGGTAACAAACTCCTGAGCTGCACTCGTCACACTTAGACCTTCTTCCAGTTTACCGGTGTTTCTTTCATCCAGATATGCCTCCGGGTTAAGTTGTACTGAAGACCGCCCCCTCAGGGCACCACAATTGCTCTCCGATTAAAAAAACTCTCCCTCCCTCTTGAACTGCCTCGTGCTGCGGGAACAACTCCCATTTTTCGCTGTAGCCATACTGACCTGACGCCATGTGGGGTGACGTCCAGTTTTGTATGCACGACTGGGAGACATCTGGGAACATGCTTCCACACTGCTCGATTTCCACCGAGTTGTTGATTGTTACGTTACTTTACCTATCTTGCAGAACAGTGTACTGTGCAGCTCAATGTCAACTTGTAACAGGACAGCTTGCCGGGATATGTTTTGCGGTTGACTCAAATTTAATATCTGTCGTCCTAGATTTTCGCTCGTATTACCTCCGTATATACACTACCGGCCATTAAAATTGCTACACCACGAAGATGACATCCTACGGACGCGAAATTTAACCGACAGGAAGAGGATGCCGTGATACGCAAATGATCAGCTTTTCAGACCATTCACACAAGGTTGGCGCCGGTGGCGACACAACGTGCTGACATGAGGAAAGTTTCCAACCGATTTCTCATACACAAATAGCAGTTGACCGGCATTGCCTGGTGAAACGTTCTTGTGATGCCTCGTGTAAGGAGGAGAAATGCGTACCATCACGTTTCAGACTTTGATAAACATCGCATTTTAGCCTATCGCATTGCAGTTTATCGTATCGCAGCATTGCTGCTCGCGTTGGTCGAGATCCAATGAATGTTAGCAGAATATCGAATCGGTGGGTTCAGGAGGGTAATACACAACGCCGTGCTGGATCCCAACGGCCTCGTATCACTAGCAGTCAAGATGACAGGCATCTTATACGCATGGCTGTAACGGATCGTGCAGCCACGTCTCGATTCCCGAGTCAACGGATGGGGACGTTTGCAAGACAACAGCCATCTGCACGAACAGTTCGACGACGTTTGCAGCAGCATGGACTATCAGTTCGGAGATCATGGCTGCGGTTACCCTTGACGCTGCATCACAGACAGGAGCGCCTGCGATGGTGTACTCGACGACGAACCTGGGTGCACGAATGGCAAAACGTCATTTTTTCGGATGAATCCTGGTTCTGTGTACAGCATCATGATGGTCGCATCCGTGTTTGGCGACATCACGGTGAATCCACATTGGAATCGTGTATTCGTCATCGCCATACTGGCGTATCACCCGACGTGCTGGTATGGGGTGCCAATGGTTACTCGTCTCAGTCACCTCTTGTTCGCATTGACGGCACTGTGAATAGTGGACGTTAAATTTTGATGCGTTACGACCCATGGCTGTACCCTTCATTCGATCCCACGAAACCCTACATTTCAGCAGGATAATGCACGACCGCATGTTGCAGGTCCTGTACGGTCCTTCCTGGATACAGAAAATGTTCGATTGCTGCCCTGGCCAGCACATTCTCCAGATCTCCCACCAATTGAAAATGTCTGGTCAATGGTGGCCGAGCAACTGGCTGGTCACAATATGCCAGTCACCACTCTTGATGAACTGTGGTATCGTGTTGAGGCTGCATGGGCAGCTGTACCTGTACACGCCATCCAAACTCTCTTTGACTCAATGCCCAGGCGTATCGAGGCCGTTATTACGGCCAGAGGTGGTTGTTCTGGGTACTGATTTCTCAGGATCTATGCACCCAAATTGCGTGAAAATGTAATGACATGTCAGTTCTAGTATAATATATTTGTCCAATGAATACCCGCTTATCATCTGCATTTCTTCTTGGTGTAGCAATTTTAATGGCCAGTAGTGTATTTAAAAATAAGAAGTTTCAATATACGTTGGAATTAATTTACATTCTCAGATAAGAAAAACTTTTTAGAGAGATTTCTTCAGTGGGAGAGCTGCAAACAGAACTTTGGCAGCTGTTGCGTGCAAGTGGTGACGGAAAGCGAGCCGGCTTTGTGTCGACGCTGCCGTTGAGCGGCGAGACAGCGTGGCAGCCACCGGAGCTGTTATCTGCGTAAACGCGCCGCCGTGACGCACGGCTCGGCCGTAGCGGTGCTCCCGCGTCCTCCCACTGCAGGCCGTCACGCGATGTTCACAGACCGGGGCGCAGCGAGCACCCCGGTGTCGCCGTGTCTCGCCTAGTCACTGTTCTGTTGGTCCCCCCCGTGTGCTGTCGTCGTGTTTCCTCTAATTCAGATAAGCTTGAATTAATAATATTGTTCCCTCCTCCTCCATCTCATGACGTCTTCCGAGCGTCGACGATATATGTGAAAAGTACTTTATCTGTAACACAGTAGTCATTTTTAAGTTTTTGCTGCCAGCCGAGTTTAGGACGTCCTTATGAAATGATATTCTATTTCCTGTACGTCCCGTCGAAGACCTTCGACTTAGTCTCACATAATATTTAACAGTGAGTGTTTTCTATGGACCTTCCTCATCCTAGGTAGGCAGTCTTTAGGCATTTTGTGGTAATCAGCTGTTGCCTGTTTTTACATTTCAGCCTCGACAGTGCTTGAACGTTCCTAGCGAGCTCCGCCCCCAAGACTCTCAGCGTTTCTCCTTTGAAACCATCATTTGCCAATGCTCCAGTCGCTTTACAGAGGATTATTTGAAGTCGAAGCTTCAGCTCCCTTAATCCAAGCTTTCCATACGTAATATCACACCGTGCGTTGGCGAAATTCGAGAGTCGCCATATAGTAATTTTCTGTTAGTAATGGATATGGACCTTTAGTATTTATGTTTGACTCACGATATCCACGTCTAGATTTAAGTCAACAGTGATATAAGAGTCATTGTTCTTGGCTGATTGACGGAGAGAGGAATGAAGCGTTAGCAGAGGTAGTGGATCAGACTTGAGAATTTTTGGAAATATATGATATGTTCTGATTAGGATGATACAATACCGATAAAAAAAGTACAGTGTCTAAAAAAAGCCGTTTTAAAGTCTGAAAGGTTCCGGACATCGAGAAAGTAACAAACCCTAGGTGCTTCATTGTTGTTATAAACTTTAACCCCAACTTTAGTTACGCGGCACCCAGACCAAAATCTCAATTAACAATGTAGTACGGAAGGTACTCAAGGTTTGTGATTGATATAATGCTTCCAGTTCGTCCAGAAATGGCTTCTTGCTGGAAAACTTTTTGTCGGACGATTGGTTCTTAAAATTCGAGAGGGCCTAACATTAATTCTAGATCAGCTCTCCTGGATCGATTCATTAACGTCAATAATTTCAGGTCTTTGTACTAGTAGAATGGGCTGGAAAAGGAAGCAAGCAATGTTAGTCCCAGTCAAATTTTAAGATCCTGTCATCTGACGATAAACTTTCACAGCAAGAAGACAGAAGTGTGTCCAAATTAAGACTCTATAGCAGGGATATTAAAACTCAGACTCGAAGGACAAGTGGCGCCATTCAGCCAGTTTGTAAAAAGTGAAGGCAGGATTTCGGGAAAAAGTTTCGTCAAGATATGAACTGATGGACAGGTGCGATTAATATGTAATTTATAATTGTAAAGAAAAATAGAACCTTTGACATCCACAGAAGCTGTACCGCTATGCACATCGGAAAAATATGATGTGGAACTTAGTATTAAAAAGGAACATAAATCATTCCAAGAACGCAAGCCGATGTCTTAGAAAACACAGTAATAGCGATAAATTTAGATGGATTGTTCACAACTAGCAGGGATTTAGAGTGAAACGAGAAACCGGAAAGGTATGATGGCATCTGTCGGGGGGAAAATGGTGCTGATCGTGCTTTCCAGGAGATGCCGGCAGTGTATCAAAGCAAGCAGAATAACTAAACCATATACGGAAAGATGGTTTTGAATGTTGACGCTTAGTTCAGAACACACTGAAGAGAGGGAACGAAAAAGAGGTTCAGTAATTTAGTGCTTAGGTTTGTCAAAGCCCCAAAGATGCATTGTGATGTGACGCAGCGCCGGTTCGATACTCGACGCGAGCCTTCTGAGAAGCAGAACCAGCGGTAGCCGCCAGGGCTGCCTCTGAGAACAGCCCTTCGTGGAACGCGTTGGCCACCTGCCAGCTCGCTGCGTGCAGGTGGATGGTGGATGGCGCGACCCCAACCCTCCTAAAAATCCAGCCAATCTCGCGGCACACAAGAAAACGCCGTGGCTCGACAGAATTCCAGGAGGCGCTCGCTCGATTGTCCGGATTACCGCACACCCGAGCGGGTCAGGCGCCGCAGTTAGCTTGCGGCGCTCTTCCACTGAAATGGCCAGCTGGTTTCCGGGAAGAACTTTCTCATTTAGTCTGGTGCTGTAGACGGAATCACTCACAACAAATACCCGAAAAATTCCTTAAACAGTGCTGGCGTAGTTTTTCGTGGAACTTAACGGACCTGGCCATTGCCCTGTAGGTCTCACCGTAAACGAGTATTTAACAAAAAAGACAGTGTCTTAAGCCGGCCGGAGTGGCCGTGCGGTTCTAGGAGCTACAGTCTGGAACCGAGCGACCGCTACGGTCGCAGGTTCGAATCCTGCCTCGGGCATGGATGTGTGTGATGTCCTTAGCTTAGTTAGGTTTAATTAGTTCTACGTTCTAGGCGACTGATGACCTCAGAAGTTAAGTCGCAGGTGTTGACATGTGTAATACGAAAATATCAGTAAGCCTTGGTTGCAAAATACTAAAGCGAATTAGAAAGACTGGTAAAATGGTAAAAGGGTATCTGTGGTGGAGTCTGTTTGGTTCCTGAGAAACTCAGAACCCACCGAGGCAACACAGACCATTTTACTTACCTTAGAAGGGTTGCAGAAAAACAAATCCACATTTGCAGCATTTGCAGATTCAGAAAAAGCATTTCAGTGGCTACTAGATTACACCTTAAACTCTTTGAAGTTACGGGGTATGATATGCAGAGCGCATGACACAACATAATTATGCATATTTCGTAGAAAATATCATTTAAGTTAGTCCCCGTAAATAACCTCCTTGACCAAGTCGTGTCTCTCTCTCTCTCTCTCTCTCTCTCTCTCTCTCTCTCTCTCTCTCTCTCTCTGCTTTGGAGCTTAGGTTGTTGTGAAGTTATTTTGTCCGGCATAGAGGTTGAAATACATTTTTATCTTTTTTGCACCAGTCACTGGCAAGTGTCCTCGAACAATAATTTCTCCATCATATATTTATATCATTATTGAATATGGTGCCCTGTCAATAAATTTACATGTAATGGCGAATTAAAACTTCTATACGTCAGTTTACGACTACCGGCGGACAAAAAAGTGAATGTTTCTGATCTGCTTATCTACTTCAAAATGACGTACTACAACTGAACTGTGTTTTTCGTCTACTTCTTCGAAAAAAGGAAATCGCAGATGATTTCTAATTATATCATCCGTGGACTAAGTAATGTCAGGTTGATGATGATGCGCATTGATATTACTTTCAATTTTTATTGCAAAATCATCGCTCTCTGTTGCTAGCTGCAATGGACACGGAAAATAAAGAAATATTACAAATCCTATCTACACTTCGTAGTGAACCCAGACAGCAGTTAAAAGGACGACACGAAATGTGGGCAGTTGTTTAGCATTGCGTGAGGCAGAGTTTTAACTGATCCCCAGTGTCACTCGCCGGTAAAGGAAACAAGGGAAAAATTTGAACAAAGTTCACGGTGAAGAATTTAAAACTTTGAGGTTTTCCAATGGCATTGTAATGGTGTCACACATGGTAAAGGGCTTTGAAGATCGATTGGACGGAATGGATAGTGTTTTGAAAATAGGCTATAAAACGAGACCGATAGTAGTAGATAAGACGCTAAACATGGCGTAAGAGGTTTGTCCACTTGAGGCGTCACTTCAGGGAGCGCTCGAAACACACAACAAAACGAAACTTCCTGTCAGATTACAACTGTGTGCCGGACCGAGACTCGAACTCGGGACCTTTGCCTTTCGCGGGCAAGTGCTCTACGAGTTCGAGTCTCGGTCCGGCACACAGTTGTAATCTGACAGGAAGTTTCATATCAGCGCACACTCCGCTGCAGAGTGAAAATCTCATTCTGGACACAACAAAACTTTTACAAACTGTAAAATACGATCCATTGAAAAAGAAACTTCTCGGAAAATAGAAATATAAATGCACTTAACCGAATATGAAGACTGTACGCGTTTCTCATGTGGAGTTCATTATCATATCATGATCCTGGTTTCCCTAACTCATTCACTATGAAAGGTGGGATTCTTCCTCTTTTTTCCTCGTGCTTCCTCATTCAGGTCGTGTATTGTGTCTCCGATATACTCATTACCCATGCGAACTAATCCCCAATAGAAATAAGGTGAAATTTTTCAGTCTGTGATTTATTATTATTTAATACCTCTTCTTCATCATCAGACCTGCTCTGGCATAAAAAGTTTCCATTTAGGTACACTAATAAATATAAGTGCGCAGATATCTGAATCTGCTGATATGTCCTCAGCTTTATTCAGTGATTAGCGTTGTACATTTGCGCAGTTGTAGTAAGTAATGGAGCTCTAGTTAAAATAGTTCGCATTCATTCAACACATTTGACTGCGGTACCCAGTATGAAAAGCTCTAAACCATAATTTTCCTTTCATCCCTATAGTGACTAATCACGTGACGTTTTACGTAAGTTATTCCCTCTGTCGTCAACTTTTTTTCATTTGCGGTACACCGAAGTAAATTACAAACTTTCGACACAGCCCTACATATGATTTTTTTCCCTAGATTCATAAAAGCAAACGGATATATACAGGGTGTTACAAAAAGGTACGGCCAAACTTTCAGGAACCATTCCTCACACACAAAGAAAGAAAATGTTCCGTGGACATGTGTCCGGAAACGCTTACTTTCGATATTAGAGCTCATTTTATTACTTCTCTTCAAATCACATTAATCATGGAATGGAAACACACAGCAAAGAACGTACCAGCGTGACTTCAAACACTTTGTTACAGGAAATGTTCAAAATGTCCTCCGTTAGCGAGGATACATGCATCCACACTCCGTCGCATGGAATCCCTGATGAGCTGATGCAGCCCTGGAGAATGGCGTATTGTATCACAGCCGTCCACAATAAAAGCACGAAAAGTCTCTACATTTGGTACCGGGGTTGCGTAGACAAGAGCTTTCAAATGCCCCCATAAATGAAAGTCAAGAGGGTTGAGGTGAGGAGAGCGTGGAGGCCATGGAATTGGTCCGCCTCTACCAATCCATCGGTCACCGAATCTGTTGTTGAGAAGCGTACGAAACACTTCGACTGAAATATGCAGGAGCTCCATCGTACATGAACCACATGTTGTGCCGTACTTGTAAAGGCACATGTTCTAGCAGCACAGGTAGAGTATCCCGTATGAAATCATGATAACGTGCTCCATTGAGCGTAGGTGGAAGAACATGGGGCCCAATCAAGACATCACCAACAATGCCTGCCCAAACGTTCACAGAAAATCTGTGTTGATGATGTGATTGCACAATTGCGTGCGGATTCTCGTCAGCCCACACATGTTGATTGTGAAAATTTACAATTTGATCACGTTGGAATGAAGCCTCATCCGTAAAGAGAACATTTGCACTGAAATGAGGATTGACACATTGTTGGATGAACCATACGCAGAAGTGTACCCGTGGAGGCCAATCAGCTGCTGATAGTGCCTGCACACGCTGTACATGGTACAGAAACAACTGGTTCTCCCGTAGCACTCTCCATACAGTGACGTGGTCAACGTTACCTTGTACAGCAGCAACTTCAACTGCACGAAGAATTGCCTCGTCCATTGCAGGTGTCCTCGTCGTTCTAGGTCTGCCCCAGTCGCGAGTCATAGGCTGGAATGTTCCGTGCTCCCTAAGACGCCGATCAATTGCTTCGAACGTCTTCCTGTCGGGACACCTTCGTTCTGGAAATCTGTCTTGATACAAACGTACCGCGCCACAGCTATTGCCCCGTGCTAATCCATACATCAAATGGGCATCTGCCAACTCCGCATTTGTAAACATTGCACTGACTGCAAAACCACGTTCGTGATGAACACTAACCTGTTGGTGCTACGTACTGATGTGCTTGATGCTAGTACTGTAGAGCAATGAGTCGCATGTCGGGAGGAGGAGGAGGAGGAGGAGATTAGTGTTTAACGTCCCGTCGACAACGAGGTCATTAGAGACGGAGCGCAAGCTCGGGTGAGGGAAGGATCGGGAAGGAAATCGGCCGTGCCCTTTCAAAGGAACCATCCCGGCATTTGCCTGAAGCAATTTAGGGAAATCACGGAAAATCTAAATCAGGATGGCCGGAGACGGGATTGAACCGTCGTCCTCCCGAATGAGTCGCATGTCAACACAAGCACCGAAGTCAACATTACCTTCCGTCAATTGGGCCAACTGGCGGTGAATCGAGGAAGTACAGTACACACTGACGAAACTAAAATGAGCTCTAACATGGAAATTAAGCGTTTCCGTACAAATGTCCCCATAGCATCTTTTCTTTGTGTGTGAGGAATGCTTCCTAAACCTTTGGCCGTACCTTTTTGTAACAGCATATATATATAATCATCGTGGAACGACTATGATATACAAATTTATTACGTAACTCTTGAATAGGAACATTGTCCGTAAGCAGGAATGTAAAAAGAACAACACACACATAAAATACTTAGAGGACAAATTTTGTTTTTGTGGCTGTGGCTCTCAAACTTCACTTCGAGTATCCACCGACATTTTTGTGCGGACGCAGCCAACAAAGAGTGAAGGAAAAAAAAAGATCAAAGGACGCAACTGCCGCAAACAATGCAGTGAGCGATCGTTTTTTCAGAGTTTGATGCAAAAATTTTACACTGAAAAGCTAAAAAAACTGGTACATCTGCCTAATATCGCGTACGGCTCCCGCGAGCACGCAGAAGTGCCGCAACACGACGTGGCATGGACTCGGCTAATGTCTCAAGAGAATTGACACCATGAATCCTACAGGGCTGTCCATAAATCTATGAGAGTACGAGGGGGTGGAGATCTCTTCTGATTAGCACGTTGCAAGGCATCCCAGATATGCTGCATAATGTTAATGTCTGGGGAGTATGGTGGCCAGCGTAAGTTTTTAAACTCAGAAGACTATTCCTGGAGCCACTCTCAAGCAATTCAGGAAGTGTGGGGTGTCGCATTGTCCTGCTGTAATTGTCCAAGCTATCGCGTAACTTCATGAAAAAGTGAATGGAATAAAATATCCTGTCAAATTTGGAATGAAATGTTTAGTTAAAAAGCTCTTTATGTTCCTTAAAAGCCACGGCTAAATTTTCTCAGGGCGCTATCGCCAGGAACAACATACGTATACCAACGTAAAGACTTCCGTCTTACTCACGAAGGATTAAAAAAAATCTTTCTTTAATGTTAGGCGGTAAGCAAATATAATACTCGATTAATTATTTATTTGTCTCTGTGATGCTTGATGCTCCAATATAGTTGCCTATGTGCAATGGCAGCGTATACATTTGAAATAATTGTTTTTAATAAAGCTGTACATCAGGCCTACAAAAAGAATTAGAAAAAAATATTACAAGACGCCGTTCTGCATTTATTTAAATTATTGTCTTTAATACTTTTTGCAATTAAATGATTATTAAAATTGTTTTATCAATTTAACACCAATGGCGTCGCTGCAACAATGGACTTACACAAAATGGCCTGGGCAACATTTAATTATTACGTAAATGAAGGGTCAGAGAAGGTACTTTCTGCTACTAACAAAAAACACATACTACCAAGCTATTTGTTTATATATTTAACAAAAATGATCGTAACACTACATATAACTGAAATAATTATTTACAGTCCGTCATCTATACGCGACCGTCAGATAGGAAATCAGAACCAACCAGACAAAGAAGAAGAAAATAGCGTGAAACAAAGAAATCTTTTTCTTGTATACTACTATGCAGTGATAATAATAATTACAATTCTATGAGCACATGTAGTGGTTCCATTGTAGTTACATGTCGATAAGTTGATTTACATTACTTTTTTCAAGAAGCGGTGCTATAAAGTACGTGGGAATCCACATTTGACATAAATGGATGCAGGTGATCAGACACAATGCTCACGTACGTGTAACCTATCAGAGTCGTACCTAGGCGTATCACATGACCCATATCACTCCAACTGCACACGCCCCACACCATTAGGAATTCCACCAGCTTGAACAGTCCCCTGCTGACGAACAGGGTCCACGTAGTCATGATGCTGTCAGCATACCCGTACACGTCCATCCACTTGGTACAATTTAAAGTGAGACTAATCCGACCAGGCAACACGTTTTCAGTCATGAACAGTCCAATGTCGGTTTTGACGGGCCCAGGCGAGGCGTAAAGCTTTGTGTCGTGCAGTCATCAAGGGTATACGAGTGGGCCTTCGGCTTTGAAATCCCTTATCGATGACGTTTCGATGAATGATTCGCACGCTGACGCTTATTGATGGCTCAGTATTGAAATCTGCAGCAGTCTGCGGAAGGGTTGCACTCCTTTCAATTTGAACGGTTCTCTGTAGTCGTCGTTGGTTCCGTTCTTGCAGGATCTTTTTCCGGCCTCAGCGATGTCGGAGATTTGCTGTTTTACCGGATTCCTGATATTCACGGTGCTCCTGTGAAATGGCCATACCGGAAAATCCCCACTTCATCGCTACCTCCTGAGATGCTGTGCCCTGTCGCTAGTGCGCCGACTATAACACCACGTTCAAACTCAGTTAAGTCTTGAGAACCTGTCATTGTAGCAGCAGCGTCCGCCCCCAGTAGCTTAATGGTCAGCGTGACGGATTGTAAATCCTCGAGGCCCGGGTTCGATTCCCGGCTGGGTTGGGAATTTTCTCCGCCCAGGGACTGGGTGTTGTGCTGTCCTCATCATCCTCCTATCATCCTCATCGACTGCAGGTCACCGAAGTGGCGTCAAATTGAAAGACCGGCACCCAGCGAAAGGTCTGCCCGACGGGCATAGGCATACGATTAAATAAATAAATTGTAGCAGCAATAACCGATCTAACAACTGTGCCAGACACAAATGTTGTCTTGTATAGGAGTTGCCGACCGCAGTGCATATTCTGCCTGTTTACACGTCTCTGTATTTGAATACGCATGCCTATACCAGTTTCTTTGACGCTTCGATGTATAATTACTGGTCTTTCTCTTGCAGCTTCCCGAGCATATACATTCGACACACCTTGTCCTGCCCCCTTCCCTCTCTGTGTCCACCTCTTCTATCCTCCGTCACCTCCCCACTCTGTCTCTGTCCTCATCTCCTCTTTCCTCTTCCTTTTCCTCCTCCACCTGGCTCTTGCCCTCTACACCTTCCACTTGCATCATGCATCTCCCTGTCCTCTCTGTCCGTTCCTCCTCCCCCTTCCTCCGACCAACCCCTTCTTCATCTACCTCAACCTGTCCTCAGCCATGCTCGCCGCCACATTAACTCCTGGAATACAGTTCAATAGAGCAGGTCGGAGCTTGAAAATCATTTATTTGTCTCTGATGTGCAGGCCGCCATGCAAGGCAGATCCTCAGACAGGCCGATACTACTCCAGCACAACATGGCTGTCATACCAGAAGTTGGGATAAGAAGAGAGATTTTTGCCTGTGTATTGGCTTCCAGACTGAAGCGCCTAGAACCGCATGGCCACTGCGGCCGGCGGTTGAAGTCGATCCGGAGGTTTTGGGCGGGGCTCTCTCTCATGCGTGCGCGAATACGCTGTTGTTCATGTATATAACAGACAAATAATGATACTGTACACGTTTAAATGCTCATAAATATATATAAGAGTGGGCGATTTCTTGTAAATTGCGCTCTTGAAAGAAACGTGTTGGTGATACTTTTTGTGTTCTATATATATAATCTGTGGAAGGTTAGAAGACATGAAGAATCTCGTGCCACGCCTGACATGCATCCACGAATGTATCGCGACACAGCATTGCAGGAGATGGTCATATTTATGTAGCTCGACACTCTAAGATGGCTGCTGTGGGAGATAGTAGTCGTTCACCAGGGAGAGTGCACTACCTGCACCAACAGGCCGAACACAGCCACTTGCTCCCTCTAGGAAAGTTCGGACCACATTTTCAAGTTCGACGTTAGCCGTGCCTGCCTACATGGCTCGTGCCGACTCGGCAGCCAACATCTTGTGTGCTCCGAACTAGAGAGCGAGCCCATTCCGGTGCGAATGTACCGGTGACATAGCTTTATGCGGCAGCTGCGCGTCGGGTAGTTGGTTTTTCATGAAGCAGGAGCGCGCAGCGTTTAATTAGTTCGACGCCGCGGTGACAGCGCGCGGCAAAACCGCGGCAGTCGCGCGCTGCGCCACGGCTCGGCTGCCAGCAAGAAGCGCGGACGGCGGCGCCTGGCGCCAGCTGGTGACGTCAGCGGCCGCTGCCTGGCGCCAGCTCCGTCTTCGGCAACTCTGGCCTTTCTGTGTGTGCGCTGGAGCGCTAAACGTGCACCAGCTTCTCTGGCCTGCACTCGGAAGTGCTTCCTCTCGACGTATCTACGGTGCAGGCGGACTTCGTCACGAGAATTCAAACAGGTCGCCCGTCGGGGTTACTTGTCGGGAGCTAACTTGTTCCTTAGAGTTTGCCCGTAACTCACGACCTGGGAGGAACTGTTCCAGGAAAGTGCCCGCTTATCTACTTCCGGTGTGGTACGAGACTAAACTGAGACTCTGTAGGGTTTATTTTACAAACCAGATTTTATGCCGATCGTTATACTCAAAAAAGCTCGTCATTCATATTTGATAAGGTAGTAGCAATGTTCCGAGGGCTGGCGTTTAGGTACTGCTGGATATAATTCACATAAGCAGCAGTTACAAGCACGGAGCGTAGATAGAATATCGATGTGGCTCAGAGAGAACAGCGATGGACAAAGGGTTTCACCATGGTGGACGCCTAAAAGCAAGTGTGTGAAGACTCCTCCAACCCACAGACGACTCGCTGATGACTTTTTTTTTCAGATACGCGTCGAATCACTGAATTGTACTGTTAATGAGTTATGTATCGAAAATGTCAAAACCTACTGAGTTCGGGCCGTGCTGCAACGGTCGCTCCACGCCTATCCGTGCCGTTTGATACCGTCTGTCACTTCCAGTAATGCAGTTTCTGTGCTAAGCTGTTTACGGAAGCCTGATCAATATTTAACGCATATGTAATAACGTTTTAAGGTAGTCAGTCTGCTAGCTTTATATCTGCGGGTAATATGCTCATGAGGCTATAGTCGCCTCGTCATTTTTGCTGTCGTTCTTTGGTATTGGTCGAATTAAGTTTTGCGTCCGGCCCGTGAGCGTAGGCAAACATGTACCGAAAGACAGTGGCACTAGGAAGCGATGCAGATTCTGCAGCACAAACTCTAAAGAGCAGAGAACAAAAGTTGTTTGCACTGCTTGTGGTGTACCACTCTGTGCCACACCTTGTTTTTCCAAGTTTCATGGCATGTAAAGTTTTGTAAGTATTGATCATGTATCATGAAAACTGAAATGTAGTGAATATTTTTTACACTGGCTCTACACAAATAAAAATATTACATGTATGTATAATTTGTATTTATTTTATTCTCTGCAAAATCCTGTTTATGGCTAAAATAAATAAAATTACAAAATCAGTCAGTCAGCAGAAAAGGTATCTTGCATTGGTTCATGGGACATGTGTGTCCCACTTCCTGTTGTGAAAAAATGGAGAACTTAAAAAATATTTTGGTGGTGAAAATATAATAATGGGACTGAAAAGAAACTGTTATCACCTTAATATTTTAAAAATCTGTAAAAAATGACTTTTATCCATGAAAGGGTTAACACAACGAAGGGCTTGTTTACTTCATAGGCCAGGTGTATAAAGCGGCCATATGTTCGATACATAGCTCGCGCTATTTGTCCACGAGACTCAGAGGGCCATAGACACGGGTTCCCTGGTAGATGCCGTGTTTCTTGACTTCTGTAAGCCGTTAGATACAGTTTCCCCACAGTCGTTTAATGAACAAAGTAAGAGCATATGGACTATCAGACCAATTGTGTGTTTGGATTGAAGAGTTCCTAGATAACAGAACGCAGCATGTCATTCTCAATGGAGAGAAGTCTTCCGAAGTAAGAGTGGTTTCAGGTGTGCCGCAGGCGAGTGTCGTAGGGCCGTTGCTATTCACAATATACGTAAATGACCTTGTGGATAACATCGGAAGTTCACTGAGGCTTTTCGCGGATGATGCTGTAGTATATCGAGAGGTTGTAACAATAGAAAATTGTACTGAAATGCAGGAGGATCTGCAGCGAATTGACGCATGGTGCAGGGAATGGCAATTGAATCTCAATGTAGACAAGTGTAATGTGCTGCGAATACATGGAAAGAAAGATCCTTTATCATTTAGCTACAATATAACAGGTCAGCAACTGGAAGCAGTTAATTCCATAAATTATCTGGGAGTAGGCATTAGGAGTGATTTAAAATGGAATGACCATATAAAACTAACCGTCGGTAAAGCAGATGCCAGACTGAGATTCATTGGAAGAATCCTAAGAAAATGCAATCCGAAGACAAAGGAAGTAGGTTACAGTACGCTTGTTCGCCCACTGCTTGAATACTGCTCAGCAGTGTGGGATCCGTACCAGATAGGGTTGATAGAAGAGATAGAGAAGATCCAACGGAGAGCAGTGCGCTTCGTTACAGGATCATTTAGTAATCGCGAAAGCGTTACGGAGATGATAGATAAACTCCAGTGGAATACTCTGCAAGAGAGACGCTTAGTAGTTCGGTACGGGCTTTTGTTGTAGTATTTGTTTCGAGAACATACCTTCACCGAGGAGTCAAGCAGTATATTGTTCGCTCCTACGTATATCTTGCGAAGAGACCATGAGGATAAAATCAGAGATTAGAGCCCACACAGAGGCATACCGGCAATCTTTCTTTCCACGAACAATACGAGACTGGAATAGAAGGGAGAACCGATAAAGGTACTCAAGGTACCCTCCGCCACACACCGTCAGGTGGCTTGCGGATTATGGATGTAAATGTAGATACATTGGAGGATATACAAGGAAATGTAATTCATCTACAAAAAAACTGTTTGGTTCTTAAATATTACTTAAGAGTATGAGACCGTCACCATGTTGAGTTAATAGAAAAGAGAGAGAGAGAGAGAGAGAGAGAGAGAGAGAGAGAGAGAGAGAAGAAAAAACGAAGAGCGGCCTGCTCTATCAGGGGATCGTTCAATCGATGCGACGTTGAGATGACAACACCCGTATCAACGTGGTTGACAAGCACGCATGGAAAAGCGTGCTTGGGCAAGTTTGCTTGATCGAATTTCTGTGGCCTCGTGGTTTCAGGCGTCCTGTCATGGACTGCGAGGCACCTCCCACCGGAGGTTCGAGTCCTCCCTCGGGCATGGGTGTGTGTGTGTGTGTGTGTGTGTGTTGTTTTTAGCATAGGTTAGTTCAAGTAGTGTGGAAGTCTAGGGACCGATGACCTCAGCAGTTTGGTCCCTTAGGAATTCACACACATTTGAACTTTTGTGAAGCATGCTTGTGAAAGCGTTCAAGCGTGTGCGTGCTTGAGCATGTGTACCAAGAATAGGAAGACTTGTGCGAGCATTCGTGAGTGATTCGAGTTAATGTCTGTTTGGTCATTTAAATTACATTATGTACGAGGATTATGTTGAAATGTAGGGTAAGTCAAACAGTACAGTGTTACATGGAGGAAAAGAGACCAACAATACTGTGAGCCAGTTTCCGCGAATAGTTAATATGGGAGTAATATTTTCGTTTCTTAACAATTTTCTACTCCAGAAATATTTCTTCCGTTTTATTCGTAACACAATTGGAAAGGCTGTAAAGCCAGCGAATCGTTGTCTGAGCTTAACATTCTGTGGTAAATAAATTGATACTTGTAGAGGCATGCTTGAGCCGTGTGTAGGTGGAGTAATTTGTGCATGATACTTGTGCAACACGCTTGCCCGTTGGCTATTGTCAGGCTTGGAGTTACGTTCAAGACGTTCCAATGTGTGTGAATTCCTAAGGGACTAAACTGCTGAGGTCATCGGTTCCTAGACTTACACACTGCTTAAAGTAACTTACGCTAAGAACAACACACACACGCCCATGCCCGAGGAAGAACTCGAACCTCCAGCGGGGGAGGCCGTGCAATCCGTGACTCGGCGCTCAAACCGCGCGGCCCATAGAGTTACGTCTGTAGCCATTTTTACTGAGATGCTCGACAAACTCCAATGGCAGATTCGCGCTGTGCTGCTTAGAGAGATCTAGTATTGAACTTCCGAGAGAGTACGTTCCGGAAAGATTCAAACGTCATATTCCTTCCTCCTCAAATGTCCCGCGAAATGATCACAGCAAGGAAATCCAAGCAATTAGAGCTAACACGGGAATTTCCCGAGAATCATTCTTCCTATGCGGAAACTACGCAAATACGTAAAATTTGGGAAGAATGAGAGTATTTACGTAGTGTCTGGATGGATCCTCTGCTGGTGCCGCGAATGCCTACGTATTAAATTGTTAGTAGCAAACAGAGCTCTAGTAACGCGACTCAACGTAATTAGTTATTGAGAAGTACACACAAACCGATCCTCCCCATATGCTGGTCGCTCAGTTGTCCCAATTATAGATGGTGGTGGTGGTGGTGGTGGTGATGGTGGGGAGAGGGAGGAGGTGGTGCTTGATCGTTGTTGCTATAGAGGGGAGTGGCGGAGAGAGGGGAGGGGTTGGCGATTCCCGTGGGTGACCTTGATCAATTCCGGGTGGTTTCCCAGAGAAGAGGGAGTGGGTTTACAAAGGAGCCCAAGTGGGTAACCTGAAACCGGATATGATACGGTCGTTATCTGGGGCAGACTGTGTAATGTTACGTGTGCCTCACTGCTTTTTTTATCTTTAACTAATTTGCGCCTGATTTTATTCTGAGAAGCTCAGTAATGAATGTAAATACCGTAAATTTAAATGTGATACAAAAAGTACTTGAAGTGAAATGAAGCGTAGCTAGAAAGCAAGAAACTCTTTAGCCCGCAATCAACGATAGTACTAGAAAATCTTTGAGTATGGACTCAAAAAACAATTGATTTTATTAAAAAAGAAAGACTTAATCTGTATCTTGTGGAAAGAGGTTGTGTTGCTAAGCCGTCGCTCGGAACATATTGTTACATTTAATGAAAATTGATATTTTAGTGATAAAACCGAGTGAAGTATGTGCAAGAGTTGCCGAAGATTTATGTATGCAAATTTTCTGGAAGTGAAGAATAGAAATATCTTGTTTTTGGAAAAGGAGGTGAACTTCATTGTCGTTGCCGTCTATCAATCGACAGAATTGTAAGTGTACAAAGTTCACTAAAATACAGGAAAAGAAATGCATTCTCTCTAGTTTTTATTCAATAAGTAACAACCTCTCATAATTTCTTAATTACACTAATTGGATTATGTTCTTGTACAATAATATGGTGCTGAACTCCACTGACCAATTTTGATGTAGCAGGACGTGTAGTTTGAAGGAAGTTGGTGTGTCAAGCAATCTCCTTTCCTCGCGAAAAGCAGATTGCTGTTTGATCTTTCTTACTTACAACAGTGATCCCTTAGGTATGAAAAGCTACGAAAACTTGGGCTCAAAATCATCCGCAATGCGGCCAAGTAACTAACAGAGTCGTATTTTAAACCTTAAAGAACAATAACTTCCTCCAAATTGCAATACGTCAACAACTGGCGCAGAAGCTGATCATTCAAGGAGGTAGCAATCAAAATTCAGGTACCAGTTAAGACTTAAAGTAAAAATCTCAATGAAAAATCTCTCTCTCTCTCTCTCTCTCTCTCTCTCTAAACATTATATATATATATATATATATATATATATATATATATATATATATATATATATATATATATACTGATAACCTAGCTAAATTTACAGTGTTGTAACTAGGATCAGCATATTAAAATCGGTGGGATATACCTCATTTCGAGTTTTTCGATTCCGTAACGACATCGCAGTTGTAGAGTGGTGTAACTTATCGGGAGCAGCAGTTCCCAGAAGTAAAGTATGCCGGCATCGCGTTACTCGGGCATTGCCCTACCCGCTGATACCCCGTCCCCCGGAGCAACAAGTACCGCGGTGCGCCGAGTGGGCAGGGCGCTGCGCGGCACGGCGGGCTGGTTGAGACTGCCCCCCCCCCCCCCCACGCCTCTCGGCCCGCGAGCATCGGCAATCGATGCGGCCGCGGTGATATATCGGCGACCCCGTTTTAATGGCGCGCCGCGGACAGCCGCGCAGAATGTAGGTACCTGCCCGTGCTGCGCTCGCTGCCCACACATCGCCCCTAGGCGGGGTCGTCGCCTCCGCTACCAGTACACCAGTCTGCGGAACGTGAAACGGTAGCTGAATAAAACACACCTGTTTCGAGAACCTCTTAAAACTAAAAGAACAGAGTGCTCGAGTTAAAACTGATGTAAGGCAGGGATGCAGTCGTTCGGTCTTACTGTTAAGTTTGTACCAGGAAGAATTTATGGCGGAAATAAAATAAAAATTCAGGAATTGGATTAAATTCAGGGTTAAAGGATATCAGTTGGAAGATTCGCCTGGGATATTTCTGTCGTCAGTGAAAGTGAGGAAGAATTGCAGGAACTGTTGAATGAACCGTGTGATGAGCAAAGACTATGGAGTGAGAGTGCCTGCCCGGTTGGCCGTACGGTCTAACGCACGGCTTTGCGGCCGGGAAGGAGCGCCTGGTCCCCGGCACGAATCCGCCCGGCGGATTTGTGTCGTCCGGTGAACCGGCCAGTCTGTGAATGGTTTTTAGGCGGTTTTCCATCTGCCTCGGTGAATGCGGGCTGGTTCCCCTTATTCCGCCTCAGTTACGCTATGTCGGCGATTGCTGCGCATCCCTTGCGGGTCTGGGGTAAGAATAGGCCCGAGGTATTCCTGCCTGTCGTAAGAGGCGACTAAAAGGAGTTTCCACCATTTCGGCATTCCATGTGATGGTCCCCATTGTGGTTTGACCTCCATTTTTCAAAATTGTACAGAAGTACGAGCCTTTTGGGGAAGGATACCTTACGTGGTGTATCACTGGTCCTCAGTGCACTAAGACCTTGGCACTCAGCATTGTAACGGCGTTGTAACCACTCCCATTATTCCTCAAATTGGGCCTAAACGCCTGATGGGTTGCACAAGTTACGCCCATAGTGTATCTCCATCTGCACCAGCGATCATGATGGACTTTCCATGGCACCCGAAATCCAGCACGGTAGCCAGCCCGTTGCGGTGGGGTCGTCATGTACTCTCTAGGTTGTAGCCCCCTGACAACACAGGGATCGTACTGCCGATACCTGAGCTGCACCCTCCCCACGTAAGCCAAGGAGTAGAGGCCCGTCTACCTGGGGCATCAGGACTCCCGGCAACGGTCATCCTGCCAGGTGGCCCTTGCTGAGGCTGGGTGGCGCCCGTGGGGAGAGCCCCTGGTCAGAGTGGGTGCTATCGGGGCGGACGTTTCGCAGATGAAACGTCAACATGCATGAGGTCGCTGTGCGGCCGCGTCTTCTAAGAGGAAAGGTTTTGTCTCTGTCTCTGTCTCTGGTTCTGGTACTTGTGCCTTTGCCCCTTGGCCACTCCCTGGGAGGAAGGACAGGCCCGCCGGATTGGGGCGAAGTACTTCCCCCGCTATTTAGTCTGTTGTGGACTGGCATGACAGCCAATCCACTAGGAGGAAGCCGAAAGGCACGCGTTTAAGCTCACGCAGGCTGGCGTGAGGTCTGGAACAGGACACGGAATGAGACTAGTAAAAAACGTACGTAGCTTTTGGAATACTTAACTTTAATCCATTATTGGTGAACATCGCTCTTGACGGTACATGTTTTACAGCATCAATAGTAACTGGTAATGGCGCCTTGCTAGGTCGCAGCAAATGACGTAGCTGAAGGCTATGCTAACTATCGTCTCGGCAAATGAGAGCGTAATTTGTCAGTGAACCATCGCTAGCAAAGTCGGCTGTACAACTGGGGCGGGTGCTAGGAAGTGTCTCTAGACCTGCCGCGTAGCGGCGCTCGGTCTACAATCACTGATAGTGGCGACACGCGGGTCCGACGTATACTAACTGACCGCGGCCGATTTAAAGGCTACCACCTAGCAAGTGTGGTACTGGCGGTGACACCACATAGTCTGTTGTCGGACCGATGGGGGGACGTTCGCCACCTCCAAGCCCATGTTATTTGTAAAGCATATCGAGGATATCTTCGGAGAAATCGAGGCTCTTAGTAAAATGCGTTCGGGGTCCATTCTCATAAAGACCACCTCCGCTACACAGCCGGCGGCACTCCAGGCATGCGAGCGACTAGGGGACATCCCAGTGTCCATTGTCCCACATCTGGCGCTCAATAGGACGCAGGGGATTATTTTACATCGGGACCCCCTGCTGCAATCTGATAAGGAGCTCAGGGCCAACCTGGAGCGCCGTGGCGTGCATTTCGTCTGGCGAGTCCAGCGCGGCCCCAAAGATCGTCGCTTAGACACTGGGGCCATCATCCTCGCCTTCGAGGGGGATGTTCTCCCGGAGAAGGTAAAGGTGATGTGCTACCAGTGCGACGTGCGACCTTACGTCCCCCGCCTCCTATGCGATGCTTTCGATGTTTGCGCTTCGGGCACATGTCGTCACAGTGTCAAGCTGAGCCTCTTTGTGGCGATTGTGGACGTCGTCTTCGTGAGGGACATACATGCACCCCACCACCTCAGTGCGTCATTTGTCCTGGCCTCCACTCGCCTAGATCTTTCGACTGCCCCGCATATCAGAAGGTGAAGAAGATACAAGAATTGAAAACCTTGGACCGTCTCTCTTATTCTGAGGCCAGGAAGAAATATGACCGCCTCCATCCCGTGATGTTCACAGCGTCGTTCGCTGCGGTCGTGTCCACTCCTTCTGCAGTATCCTCACCCCTATCTTGTCCCCCCTCCACCTCCTCACCCCATCCGGGGTCTATGCCTCCACCTCCCAAATCCCTCCCTTCCAAATCCTCCTCCCTCGCGGCCCCTGCCCCCTCTACCCCAGGAGCCACCCTTCCTCCTCCTCCTCCTCCTCCTCCTCTTCCGCCGCCTGAGAAGCGATCCTCTTCTCAGGCATCCATCGGGGAAACGTTACGGACCCCGGCTTCCGAGGTCCGGCGTTCAAAACACGACCCCAGGTGTGAGGACTTTCTTCGGGTCCAGCCCCCACAGCCCACCATCCCTGTGACTCATCGGTCTTCCAAGAAGGCCTCAAAGAAGAAGTCTTTATCCCCCTCTCCACCCCGGCGCGTTTCGTGTGATGCTCCATCCGACAGTCGCTGCTCCCGGCCGCCCTCAGTTTCGCCGGGACGCTCTGCTGCCAAGCGCTTAGCTAGCCTCTCGTCGGCGGACGATGCTGCCCCTCCTGCGCAGCCCAGGAATGTGGCGCAGCTGGCGACGACTCGGTGGAACAGGATCCGCCTCTCGACGGTTGTAGCGATGTTCCCTCGAAACCTGGCCTTCCGGCGCCGTCGAGGTGATCAGCTCTTCACCCGTTTCGTTCCCCCTTTCTCTGATTCGCGATGGCTCTGTTACATTGGAACATAAGAGGTATTCGAATTAATCGGGAGGAATTACAACTGCTCCTCCGCCTGCACTGTCCGCTTGTCATTGGTCTCCAGGAAACGAAGTTACGCCCAACTGACCGTATTGCTTTTACCCACTGTACCTCCGAGCGATCTGACGTAACCCCTGTGGACGGTATTCCAGTTCATGGTGGGGTCATGTTGCTCGTTCGGGACGCTGTCTATTACCATCCCATCCCATCCCATCCCATTGACCACCCCACTCCAAGCAATAGCTGTCCGTATTACTCTTTCTGCCTTTACTCTTTCTGTTTGTACTGTCTACACTCCATCGTCATCCGCAGTTAGTTGGGCTGACATGATGCACCTGATTGCTCAGTTTCCTCCGCCCTTTTTATTGTTTGGCGACTTCAATGCCCATCATCCCCTTTGGGATTCTCCTGCATCCTGCCAGAGAGGCTCCCTCTTGGTGGATGTTTTCAACCATCTCAATCTTGTCTGCCTGAATACTGGCGCCCCGACTTTCCTCTCGGACTACTCATACCTACTCCCACTTGGACCCCTCTATCTGTTCTACCACTCTTGCCTGTCGGTTCGAGTGGTATGTCCTTTCTGACACCTGTTCGAGCGACCATTTCCCCTGTGTCGTTCGTCTCCTGCACCACACACCATCCCCACGTCCCTCGAGGTGGAACATACCGAAAGCTGACTGGGGACTATACTCCTCCCTGGCGACCTTTCCGGACCAAGTTTTCCTCAGCTGTGACAGTCAGGTAGTGGGGTTGTGGACCACTACGGCTGCGGCGGGGACAGAGCCTCTCCGTCGTTTCTAGGTCCCCGGTTAATATACAATACAAAGAATGCAATGGAGTGAGAG
Source organism: Schistocerca cancellata (assembly GCF_023864275.1). Lineage (NCBI taxonomy): Eukaryota > Metazoa > Arthropoda > Insecta > Orthoptera > Acrididae > Schistocerca > Schistocerca cancellata. The sequence continues at coordinate 355,984,056 of NC_064626.1, read as the reverse complement.
TAATGAGGAGAGGCAGTAAAGAGGTTAGCGATAAAGTTAACATCAAAATTGAGGACCACGAAGTAGCAGAAGTGAAAATTGTAACTACTGTAATTTCGAAAGTTTGTCTGCCTGAAAATGTACTGTTGTCCCAAGCATATTGCAACAAACGGTGTATTTCTATCGCTGCTCGTTTAGTTTTTATTGCCGTTTCAAATATACCGGTCATTTTTGAAACACCCTGTAGATCTTCCATATCAGTAGAATCAGTAACATATGTTCACAAACAAGTTTCCATCTCCATAATAAAGTAATCCAGATAATTTCTATCAGATTAACAAATATCAAATCTCCATCTGTAAAACCTCGACTGATCGCTGCTACGCCACGAATAAAAATGCCCCTGCACTGCACAACTGACAGGCGACCAAGGGAATATCAGATAAACAAGAGAGTCAAGGATCTTAACACTTATAGTGCAGCGCGCTTATTCATCTTCGTCGCAGTACTGTAAAGGTGAACAATTTACTGTGGCAGCAAAACTTATGGAAACCTTATAAACTGAACATTTGAAGAGGGAGACTTCGCTTTCCTATCTTTGTTTTAAAAATGATTAACATTTAGATGGTTTTCGCTTCACACAATCTGTAACATTACATTTGTGTCTTACGACGTAGCTCTCATATAGCGTGATCATTTCAATACAACTGTAGATAACAAATGAAATTTAGTATATTTCTGTAGTTACAAGATGGGTTTCATAACACAGGTCAGTGCCTGAACTGACACGAGACGACATGGTAATGGGATTTTTGCAATTTCTTTTAGTTTATGATGTGTGGAGTTTAGAACTCAAATATCAGTCCGCCGAAGCATGTCGATGCAACTCTCAAAAAAACCCCTAGAAAATCGACTTCAAAATTCTCCGAGCATCTTTAACCCTTTCAGTACCAAAGAGAGTGGGGGGTGAGGGGGGGGGGGGGGAGACTAGATGCCTACCTCTTGAAAATATTGTGATCTCGTCAGTTGCTTTATATTTCGAACAAAAAAAAATTGTTGTTGTTAATGAATTATTCTGCCAGATAACACACATAAAGACGTGTTCAAATTATTAGACGAAAGACATTTTTTTCCAAAACTTTACATTTCTTACACATTTACGTCCACATACAGATTATATTTGTACATTCAATACTTGTATGCATGTCTTTGTTCTTAATCAAAATTTTTGTCGTGTTGGGCATAGTTTTTATTAACTTTTCACATGAGACTTTAATATCACTGTCTTGGTAACAGATTCCCTCTAGTTTCTCCGTGAGATCTTGTTTGGTGGTTATTGTAAATTTCCTTATTCTCTTGTTTCACAATAGCCTATAAATTTTCAATTGGGTTCATATCAGGGCTATTTCTTGGCCAGGGCAGCACTTTCAGTTGCTTTCCTTCCAACTACTTAAAGGAACACTTTTGGCTTTGCTGCAAGGTGCCCCATCGTGCATAGAAAAGGCATCTTCAAAAGAAAACTCCTTATTTTTTGAGGAGAAAAGTTCCTTTTCAAGGATTCCTGTATATTGTTCTTGCCCCATTGTCCCTTCAACAATGTGTAATCTGACAGGACCTTTCACAGACATCACACTCCAGACCATAACGGAAGTTGGATGCTTACACATTGTTGCACACACTCAGCTTGGAACTGCTCTCCAGGTCTGCGATGAAAATGCTGGCTGCTTTATTCCATCACAGTAAATACAGATTCATCACTGAAGCATACCTGAAACATGTGTACAAAATTGCAAGTTAGAAAAGTTGGGAATGGTAGCATATGACCCCTCAACAGTCTCAAAATTCAAATTTTCATTTCTTTTGTATCAATGCTAAAACTCCTAACTTTGGAGACCAGACACACTTAATTTACCATATCATTGCACATACCGTAGTCCAGTCCTCACTAGTCCACTCCTGAAGTTGGAGCCCACTGCAATCTTTTCGTTTACATGGCAGGTGTGATTTTCTGTTTTGTCATTGGTCGGCATGCCTTTAAACCACGTTCAAACAGCCTCCTCCTCATTGTCATGGGTGAAACTTCAACACCCAAACTTTCTGCTGATGGCTCATGTCTGTAGAAGTAATTTTACGGTTCACTGTTGCCATGTTTTCCATGTCTTCTCATTGTTCTAGGACTGAGATATATATTTTACGTCCACATTTTCATTTCCTGTTTGGCTTCTATTCACCACTTTTATACACTGAAAGTTTGATTCTGCTGACTGTTTTCTGTGATATTGTCTGCCTGTCAGCAGTTTCTTGCTGTGTGTAACGATTTTCAGCAAGAAGTGCTACCACAGGTGAAACATCTTTTGTTTTCCCCATAGCCTCACTTTCTTTGGAAACTTCACAATTTATTCCTATAACTAAAAACAGGCAAGTTCACAAGCTATGTAATGTCTTGTTAATGTAGCAATAAGTCGATAGAATAAATAACAAGCTGAAGTACACCACAGAAACATAAAACATTACTATAAACAGTCTCAAAGCATGTACACAGACAACCAACATCAACACGGTTTGGAGGGGAAATGACAAATGTTACCAAATATAAAAAATTCAGTGGTCTGTGAGTTGCTTGGCAGGAAAATTTCGTGGCTTAAATCAAACCATTAAAACAAAACAATTGTTACACTTTCCTCTCATATTTTTACACTAGAAAACTTAGAATATCAAAAATAATCGTTTAGTCTAATAATTTAACACTTTTGTATATTTTACGTTTTTCAGTTAAACTTAACCCAAATATGTCTCAGTAGTATATGTCACTTTCCCCAACAAATGTGTTTAGTACATCCAGGTTCAGGGCCTTACGGACGTGTCAGTATCTGTTTAGAAAGTACATTCAGAGTAAAAGCCAACAACAATGACGAAATTTGCATTTTTTAAATTTTTGTGTAGTGGGCATAAAGCCGGTAGTAAATATCATTGAAAGTGCGCATATATTACTAAATTTGTGCTGAAAGGTATTTTCAGGTTCTGGACTCTAGTTTCGCATAAGTATCACGTTACAAAGTATATTGTTTATATAAATCGACAACAATTAACGAATGTTTGTGTTCTTAGGGTGGGCATAAAGTAACACTGTTCCATGCGCGTTATTGGGAAATGCCTTGGTATTGCTAGGGTCGATACCCTAAAGTAAGATCGACTTTCGGGTAGGCGCTGTAGCTCTATGGTAGAGTGTTCAAGTGGGCGGCCTGAGTTAGATTCCCAGCCGATGCACATTTTTGAAACAAAGAATCATGCCAATCTGTTCAGTAGATTTGAAATTACCATACCGCGCGATAAAAAAAACGCGTTTGAAGTTTTGACTACATATAAATGCAATATTATGCAACGTACGTTCAATCTGTTATTTCGGGTCCATAGACTAGTCCTTCCTCTTCCTCATAGAGGGCGTTCTGCTCAATCTGGGTCATCCTGCCCTACTCCAGAGTCGCTCGTGCGGCCGTTGACAAGCGGTTTTCGGCCGCTTGAATCCGGTGGTCGTCCGATTGCTTGGCGAACTGCGTCGAATAGAGTCCCAGGATGACGTCCATCGTTGTCATGGTCTTCAGAATTGCTGAATATCCTTCCTTGAAGCTGCTCACTGCCAGGAAAGTCGCAGTCTCCACAGTCTTCGCACCAGAATGCAAATGCTTGGGGGCTAACTTCCAAACACACGCGTTCAAACTTTCGTTTGAATTTTGTGTGTTTCCTGCCAAACACCGGTACAATAACTTGTCCTCCGAAAGGAAAAAAACTGGTGCGTGAAAAAGACACATTCAGGCAGATGCATACTTTTTTTTTTTTTTTTTTTCAACCGCGAGTAACAAAACATTTCTGTTCCGTATTCGTAAAAACAGTTTCAGGGGTAGATTCTAAACACTTTTATGGATCCAAAAATGTAATTTTAAAAAATCGATTTTTTGAACCGAAAGAACTTAAAGAGGGGAGTGTTGATGAAGCACTTTGCCAGTAAAGACGAAACTAAACGTCGTTAAAGTTGATCATTTGTTGCGGTTCTCAGGAATAAGTTTCATTTTGTGACTTAGATATGTGCTTTATAGTGAAGTAAAATTTTATTTCGATACATCTGTCTTCTCTCTCTCTCTCTCTCTCTCTCTCTCTCTCTCTCTCTCTCATTCTGTGGATGCGCAGGTTTGCTTTCCACTGCGCGTTGGATGGCTTGCTCTCTATCGAAATGGCGTGGGACTTCGTCACTGGAGTGTAGAGGGTTTCCACTGGTCGTTAAGGGGGTCATTCGTCAATAGGCGCAGTCCCTTTACAGATCCCGCCTCCAGAGCCCCCTCTACCAACGACCACTTAACCCCGAATCACGCAAGACGCCAACCGCCGTTGGCTGAGCGTTGAAGTGCCGATGAAGCCTTCTGCGCCAGCCACGATCTTGTGAACTCGAGCCATTAGGTAGTCGATCTGTCCCGCTCTTCTTCCACACGTGCCGGCCAACTGTTTCCGGCGCGATGGCTTTTTAGCGCTGCAGGACGTTCGCTCTGCATGGAAAGCAGCCCGATGTCACTGTGTGGCGCTGTCATCACGCATATCGGTCGGAATGAGCTGATTTGTTAGCGACTGCAAAACGCGGCCGTTTCATCAAGTTAATGCACTCCATGGGCAAGCCGGGCCTCGTCTTCTGATCTGATTCAATGAAATGGGATCGCTTCGCTAATGACGTCCACGCCGACGGTTCGCCTCACTTTACGGCTTCAGTTATCCTATTTCCGGAGTGCAGTAACCGACAGAAATACGGACAGAAGAGACTGTAATGATATTTCGGCAGTGCACCGAACGGGCTGCTGAACTAAATATTGAATGCGAATAAAGTTGTTCCAGCGTTATTTGTTGCTGTATGCTAACTCGTTGGTGAGAGCATTCTACTCAACCCCGTTCTGCAGTTGCATCTCCTGCACAAGTAAAAGAACTGATTCTTTTTCTAGTCTTCTCTTAGTGTGGATGCAGTTTTACCTGTTTATAGTCGAGACTTTTAAGATATATAACCTTAAACAATAAGCAGTGTTCCTCATGTTCTGGTATAAGAAAATGTAAAATTGTAATTATTATTGTTTTATGAGCACATGATTCACTTGTGCTGCATCCAGAGTTCGATTTTTTTTCTCTCTCTCCTCATTGCGCAGATTCATACGTATTTTAAAGTTCAGCATTTAGTTATCTACATTCATGCTGAATTTTTTTGTTAGCAGTTAACAAAAAGCACGATAAATGTAACGGGAGGAACCATAAAGAGGTACATCATTGTGTAGATTTGGAATTGATAAACTTTCAGTGTGGTATCTGCTATACTACTATTGACATAAGCGATTTTTTTTTTGTGTGTATATGCACTCCTTACACGAACGGATATATTATGAACAATACTGATCGCATCATTTGTCCGCAAAAACCAAGATTTCTTGACTTCATTCGCAGTAGCGCTGCGTTATTTTTTTTTAAGGAAACCAATTCATGAACGATGATTTATACAAAGTAGTACGTATTGGAAATACGTACGAGAGTAACGCCGAACTTCAATCAGTGGCATGTAAATATGTTCAAGCTTTTAAAATGACGCAGGGAAAACGACACCCGTAGTGCGGTTGTTAGAAACTCGTAAAATTATTGTGGCGCTCAATTAAAAAATTTAGTGCCAACGGCCAAAAGACGTGAAAACACGGAACCACGAACACGCTGCATGTACTTAAAAAAAAATGGTGGAAATCACAACGATTGATCGTCGACCACAATAACATTCTAATTAAGAAATGGTATAGAGTAAAGTTGCACCAATGATGGTACAAAAGCGACGGAAAAACTTTTGGGAAAAGTAATTAAGAATAGTTCTCTATTTTTGAAAATAGACAGATACTTGTCCTATCGTTGTTACTGCATAGAAGGTAACTGTTGAGCAATGCAAACGAAAGAAAACTAGAGGTGGATGTCGTTTATTTGCTGCATGTGGGGGCACGATGTGTGTCAGTGAGAGGTATTTCACACTTCAGAAATATTTTACAAAAGAGCTGTCAAGAGTTACTTTCTGAGATTATTTATTTAAACTGGGAGCTGTTTCGGAAATGTTCTTTTCCAAGATAAGGGCGTCATATTCCCGTATTTTTAAGGTATTCGAAGAATACTGTCACATACTTGACACAGAGGGTAAAAATATCTAAATTTGTGTTGCATAGTGCGAATATTGTTATCAGTTAAAGTTGGCCACAAATTATTTGGCTTAGGGCTTACCGATGAAGTAAAACAAGAGGCGAGTTGCGAAGAGGGAAGTTTCACCGGGGGATCCTGTCTGGGTGTGAATCTGGATCCCCTGGTGAAACTTTCCGCTTCACGACCCGAAAGTCTGCCGCTTCGCTGGGGACCTGAGACACCCTCCGAGACGCTGAGATGGCCGTCCGCGGCGGACTGCTGCTCCAGAGGGTGCGTAAGTCACTGTGCTAGCGCGCGCTGCCCTGCCGCCAGTAGGGCGCCACTAGTCCTGCAGTAGCTGTAGTTAACCCATCCTCTCCATGCACGGGGGGTATGCTGGAAAACGACAGAAACGTGCTCCAAAATTATTTGATGGAGAATAAAGTTAATTACACCTTACCTTTAAATATCGACCCTGCAACAGTAGAGAAGGAAGTTCGAATACTGGTACTACAGAATTACGTTTCCATGGTGAGAGGACTAGAGCGAGATACTGTCACGTGAAGATAGCTGTGTGTGACGTGTTGGACATTTAGCGGTTCTGGTTTGGTGATGTCGACGCATAATGGCCCGAAGGTGTTCCGCTAACCACTCACCACTCCGTACCGACATCGAAATAACGCCCAGGCGGAGGGAAGATACAGCTGCTGGTCGGCATCGTCCTGTAACCTGGGCCGTAGCACGGAGTTTGTTAGCTGGAATGTGGTTGAATTAAATCTGATGATGCTGACAGAACTGAAATAAGAAATTAGAAACTAATGGAGGCAGACTCGTGTTGCTATTTGGGTAGCAAAATAACTGGTGATCCCTGAAATAGAGAACATACAAGATGCAGACTGACGAGAGCAAGAAAAGTGTTTGTGAAAAACATCGAGGTATAAACATAGAATATAAATTTAAGTATGGAAGCTCAATGTCGGAGAGCTTTAAAATAAAGACAGGAGTTCGTTAAGAGGAAGTGCTGTCAACGATTCTGTTGAGCATGTTGCTGAGCGAAGTCGTCCAACAGTGGACACAGTCGGTCAGAATCTTGGCTATTGAAGGTGTACAAACGGGGTACAATATAAAACATAAAACCAAAGTAAACTGCCTGGCACCTGCCGATGATAAGGCATGGCTGCATTTTGCCGATAAGGCATGTCTGGGTTAGAACGAAGAAAATGCAAACATGGCAGTGTAGTTGCTGTAAAAGTTGGCCTCAAGATTGCGTACAATAAGATCGAGGTGCTGAATACAGAGACCAAATGGAAGGGTGAAGGTTAAGCGGTGAAGACTACGAACAACTTCCGTTACCTGGCGGAAACTTAACCAATAAGAGCACGACAGGAGAGTCCGAAACTATGCAGGAACGACGGAATGCTACAAAGGAAACATATTTAAAGAAATGACATATTTGAACAATCAGAAATACCTCATTTTAAAGAAGACCACATTGGGCAAAAGGATCTGAGGTGGAGGAGGAACGAAAGATCTTGTGAGACACCAGGAGCACGAGGAAAATACATAGCTGAAAGGCAGGAGCTGTATGAGGGCTGTCAATAAATTTCAACCGTGTTACGGAAGAGAACACAGATTTTACGTGTTGCCGCTGCCATTTCTGCCCTTAGAGCAACAATGCGCAATTTGTTTTTCTTGCTTCATTTATATTGTAGTTGCAGAAGCATGCATTTTTTGTAGCTGTAGTTGGGGTTGCATTACTAAAGTGCTGAAAATACACCATACTTCCATTAGTGATGAAGGATGCGTAGAAATATGTTCATGTTGCATGTAATATGAATTTACTGTTGCAGCCATTTCCACTCCTGGAAGACATTGGTTTGTGGTATAAAGTATCACCGCGTGTATTTTCTTACTGTACGTGTGGAACATAAAGAACCTACTATGGGCAGTCAAGTTCGTCACCCAGTCTTTTGAATTATCCTGGAAATGTATGCAATAAACATGTTACTTCATATTTTCCCTTTCTTATCACAGGTGAGTTATTTATTTTTCATGTAAACGCACGGTGCCCCCCCCCCCCCCCCCCCCCAGGCGCGCTGTGTCTCTCGACCAGAAAAGACGGAAGTAATCCTTGATTCCTTCGGCCTGTACGGAGATCACTATCAAACATACTAACTCGTGGACACCTTGACCCCTCCCCCCCCCCCTAAGACTACAAATACAACCTGTGCTTCCCTGTGCTCATAGTTTCATAAACAAACCATTTTCATGTTACAAAGACCCAGTTCATTCATAGCTTGAGTGTGTGACATACAACATTGCCCAGTGTCGTCAGATTGACTTACGCATTTATTGTCCAAGATAGTCGAAGTAATACTGCCCCACCGGCCTGCGTTCGTAGCGCTTTGCATATTTCGAACAGCCGTTTACGTATATTGGATAAGACCAGCAGCCTGCAGCACTTGTTTCATCCGACGAGGCGACACGTATCCATTGATTCACCGTCCACTTTCGATGATCCAATGCTCATGGCAATTGTCATGAAGGACATCGTTGTGTCAACGTGGTGAACACTTGGAGGTCGTCTGCTGTTGCGGAAACCCATGTTCAACAGTTTGAGCTGGACTGTGAGCCCCTCAGAAGTTGCTCCTGCACCAGCAGTCTTCAGATCTGCCACAGTCGCCGCCTATCCTGTTTTCCGGAGCAGATAACCTCAACGTCCTGTGAAGAGACATGGACGCCAAACATCTTGTCGCCTACTCGGGGTTTCAGCGCCCTTCAGTCCCTTTCCATAGGTTTATCACGCAAGAAACACGAGGATAACCGATACCGAAAAGCTTCGTTTCCAGTTGCTCTTTGCGATGCGCCGGGCCATAACAATACCTCCGTTTGTGAAAGTCTCTTTCGCCAATCGATTCTTCATTTGTCACCGCGCCACGTGCCCGCAGTGCCGACAGACTGGATTACGTCTAGCGTGGACGCAGATCAGTGTTCTGGCTCATCAGTGTTTTGTTAAAGTGTTCACTTCGCCATCCTCTTCTTATGCTTAGTTTCTCTCCCCATCCAAACCCAGAAAACATTTAGGTGCATCTGTGCTCAAAATAGATACAAGATTTATCAGTGGAAGTTCACTAGTCTGTGTGTCGAAGTGGAGAGGGCGTTACTGTAACACAGTCATCAGGTAATGATGAATTTTTTGACTGGTTTTGTCGTAGCAACGCTTTTTTTCGTAATGCATGTTTGACGCTTTGCTGCTAGTGACATTATTATTATTATTATTATTATTATTATTATTATTATATGTTTTTGTTTAAAATGTCAGTATTTACGTTCTACTTCTAATCCTCATTTGTCTCTCTGTTTCAGGTAAGTATCAGAAAACACGTTAGTGGGAGTACGGTGTTCCATCTACGAATTAGTATTGCTGACGCTAAAGGGTAAGAGCGCGTGTTTTCCAAGGCAAATATAAGACTGTTTTGCCAAGTATCCCTGTGAGACTTGTCGATATATCATTTTATGATCGTAGCATTAAAAGCTAAGCGTTGTTCTTCAGAAATTGTCATACCCTCAGACTAATCTTAAAATTAACATTGTCCAGTATTTAGTATGATTTCTTAATCTCCTAATTCATAGAGTTATCGAGCCGTTACTGTATTTACTATTTCCAATGCAAAAGCTGTTGCGTAAAAGTAAAGTTGTCACAATAAAATGGTTATGAAATTAATTTTAAAAGATCATTATTGCTTTCTGGCTCTGGAATGTTATTACATGCAAGGCAATGCTCATCAGTGGTTGATAAGTATCAACTCCATTTCTGTAAGTAATAACTCTCTCTCTCTCTCACTCACTCACTCACACACACACACACACACACACACACACACACACACACACACACACACACACACACACCCCTCTGCCTTCAGATAAAAAGTAAACAGTGGCCCATCAGTGACGGGAAATTCTGGCTGCTTAAAAAAAGAAAAGAAACAGTTCAATGTTACGCACGATTCAAAACAATGCCTATCAATTAGTTACATGTCCGGTAAATAATACTCATCATCAAAGATTACTGTGTGAATCACATTAATCGAACCTCAACTGCACTTATTTCTTCAACATATTTATAACGTTATGTGGTAGCCATTTAAAGCTTTGTAACTGGATACGTGTTTCTCTTAAGAAGGCCTTATCTAGGAATTATTAAAGAGAAACAACATTCATTGAGTGTGGAGACGCTGTTGATTTTTGACCAACATAAAACTTCCTTAGGAAGGTTTTGAAAGTGGTTGAAAATATTGTATTGTACTTCTTCCTATGGCAGAGTCATTCACTTGGGGTTATTGCAAATCATTTTCCTTCTGCTGCCACATTTACGAATACACCTTTCTTACTCTGAAAATCAAATGACTTTCAGACAACAGATTTCACCGGTGGATAAATGTACCCTGAAACTGTGATTAGTAGTCTCAACCGCGTAAACGGATATACGCGAGACAACGCACTGAATTTTGTTGATGGTGTTTTGTGTTATAAATACTTGCCCAAAATATTAACTCATATAGGATCAATGAATTAAAACATGTTAAATATTGGAACTCGCTGATTTCATGTCTCTAAAGTTGGCAGTTGTAGCTGATTTTCTGTCTCATTTCCCCATTTTCTTTTTACGTCAGTATGACTTGGAAGAACTTCAATGCTGTTTGTCTCTTCTTGTTCTTACAGCAAGTCAACTAGAGGCTGGGCATATTTGAGTGCGAAACGGAACGACCTGTGTTAAATCCATCTGCTCACCCTGTCCATCCTGCTCGAGTAGATGAGTTAAAAGAGCCAACTCTCAACTAGTACCACTACAACTTCAGTTGGGCGTCCCTTACACCCTATGTTCGACCACGTCGTGACGCAGCAAATACTAATAGCGATGACATGTAGATTGATCGACGTTAGATGGCTGTTTGCTTTGCAGCTGTAGCACTAGCAGCTATTGACAATCACAGCAGTGTGCCTGGATGACAGTGATTTCAATCGCATTGTGTACTGTAGTGATACGTGGTTCCACAGCGTCATTGCTGTCCAGGATCACGGTTCTTCACCGCCTTCGAAATGGAAAGAACGAACAGCGCGCAGAAGTTCATTCGTCGGTGCTAAAGATAACGTTCTCTAATTTTTTCCTTAGCCGATGCGATACTAGAATCACTAAGAGAGACAAAATATGGGCTACTAGACCATGACATCTCAAACCTCTTTCTTTCTCCACAACACGTTATTGAAGTGCAGGAGTTTATAAAGGTACAGATATTGTTTGCAGCCGTCTCCAGAAAGAGAACTAAATCTAAGACTAGGCGCAAGACATCACAAGATCGCTTACACTATAATCACGGTTTCCTTGTTGGCGTGGCTTGCCTGTCTGAGACAGTAAATAGCTAAAGGAAGGAATAAGAGCTGAGCGACACGTTTGGTTGCCATGAGAACACAGCAAAAATGGTAAAAAGTCGAAGTGGGAGATAGTGTACGCAAGTCCTGTGAGTCGCCAGTACATCTAATTGAAACCTCTCGGGGTTTCTCTGGCAGCTGCTTAATGTCGTCCGTATACCAAGTGCTTTCGGTCAGTTGTTCCCGCCACTCAGTTACGTTTTAGCTATATACTGACGGCGCTGTCCTTGTGTAGCTTCCTTTTCTTCATTGTTATTTAAATTACCCTCGTGGGGCGGGCTGACAGATGATAAAACCGATCTCTAGCCAAAGTTTTAGATAGTTCAACAAAAAATTTTAACTATTTAAAATACAGGTTGCTCTCTTAAATGTATAGATAGCTGAACAGTTTCATGATGAAAAAGTGTTGATGAATTCACATTAAAGTTAGAATGTTATCAGATGATGATCATGATAGTATAGAAAATTACAATGCCAGTCGTGTATGAATGTTGACTGTAATGGCTTTCTGTGGAACGACAGTAAGGAACTAACAAGATAGCGGCTTGAAATTCGTGTCACCAATGTAGATCAAGTTTTGCAAGGACGCTCTATATCGAAAATAAACAAACACGTGTTTCGGCTTTCTGCTAGACATTCCGTAATTTTTGGAAAAAAATAGAGGTGAAAAATAAATGACAGAAAATCGTATTTTCATTGCTATACAGCGAAAGTTCGCCTAAAACATTTTTTTTATTCATATAATACGGGAATCAAAGATAATAATGTTACATGTACTAACGTCTTCATGTTTTCATCTTGTAGCTAGGGTACCTGTTAACTCAGTGTGTGGAGCATATAGGGAGCGGTCAATGCGTTGGAACCAAACTGCTGGTTCGTGTTCGGTTCTTGTTCATGGATTTTCTGTTCGATTTTTTTTTCGGTGAATCTGATAATGGGAATACCCTTTCTTCCTCTTTGTTGCAATAAACCATCGAGAAGTTGACCACGTTCATCGTGTCGCATGATTGCGCTAGATAGGACTTTCGTAGATTATGATGTTGCTCAGCCGACCTGCACCGTGAAAATGATACTACCGAAATATACCCCCCTTTGTCAACTATGCGACGTTCACGTTTTCTAACGGGTAAAGAGTTTCATCGCACGACTTAAGAATTACGCGACAACACAGCAGAGCTGAGAATTGAAATATACGACGGATGCTATAAAAGTTCATGCGTTGGTCCACAACCAGTTGCCAAAGACTCTCTCTGAAGATATTCTTGGTACGCAACCAAATTGATATGATGGAACTCGTTGCAGCAACGCGAATCAGATAAGATTTCCACTACAAATGTGCCAGAAAACATATCAATACGGCGAGATTTCATTCTTGTGTTGCGAATGGTGCTAGAAATATTTATATTTTGCCTTTTCAGCCCACTGTTCGTGAGAATGCTCACAAGTAGATGATTAGTTAGGGTTACGTATTAATATTCCTTAGGTGTCATTTTGTACTATGTCAAGATGAAAATAACTGTCAGTACGTTACATATATACTACTTCGATTATTGATCGTACCTCCCGATGTTTTACTTAAAAAAAAATACCAAATGAGAAAAAAACCACAACCAAGAATCGAACACGGACTAGCAGTTTGGTAGTCAATGTGCCTTGACCGCTCTACTGCCGACCTCGCTTTGTTAAACGCCGTGAATGATGCGTATCCAAGCTACAGCATTAAAAATACAAGAACGCCGAAGCACGTGCGTCTTCATTTTAAATATAGAACGTCCTAGCAAACCTTGATCAACGTCTGTGTACCACAGGTCAAACCCTTGCATGTTGTTCTGGGAAAGGAGGGATGGGATGAAGTGGAGCGTTGTTGACGAGGGCTAAAAAGTAAGGATGTCTCTCCGGGCAAGTTTCATCGATGGGTATTGGGAGTTGGTTGAAGTTCAGGCGGTGAGTTTCATGGACCATAGGATATGGGACTACTGGGCAGGCGAGGTACCTGTAGTGATGTTTGTTGGGTAGGGTGCTGGGTGCTGAGTTTGGGTTTTTCAAGAAACATACTGGATCCGAGGGTTTTCAAAGACGCAACAGGTAGTGGGAAATGGATGAGGCCAGCCACGGTCGCCGAGCGGTTCTAGGCGCTTCAGTCCGGAACCACGCGGCTGCTACGGTCGCAGGTTCGAATCCTGCCTCGGGCATGGATGTGTGTGATGTCCTTAGGTTAGTTAGGTTTAAGTAGTTCTAAGTTCTAGGGGACTGATGACCTCAGATGTTAAGTCCCATAGTGCTCAGAGCCATTTAAACCAAATGGATGAGGTGGCGTAAGATGGTTCGGGAAGGGAGAGAGGTGTCTAAGACTATGCGGGGAGCACGTGTTTCTGGATTTTCACGAGATTTGTAGAATTTAGGAGATAAAGAGATCCAGGCAACAATGGCGTAAGTTAGGGTGGGGTGTATATGGCTTTCATATGTGAGGATAACAGGAAGAGAAAATAGATCCAGGTGCGGCCTGTTAGTAGTTGCCCTTTTTTTTCCAAGTTGTCGTTGTTCACTGTCATGTATTGAGCCATTATTTTCACACAGCGTTCTCGTGGGGGCCTGGTTCCCAACCACACTCATCACTAGGCAGACGCTTTTATTTGAGTTATTACCAGCTGTTTTACTTTCGGTGACTTTTTTTATGCATTCGTCCACAAACGTGACTAATTTTAATATTCTGGCAACTTGCCTGCAGAGACGATGTTAATAAGTTTCGTTTCCGCCCCCTTTTCCCTTCACAGATCGCTCTCCATTTCATACATATTCAGGCAATGACCGCAGTTACACAACTAGAAAAATTAAACGCGTGCAAATGAATTCGTTATCTCGGCACAGAATCTTTGGAGCTTGTAAGCTGTGTCGCATGTAGTACCTCGTGCATAGAATGCGCGGTTATATCCAGGGTGTACATTCAGATTCGCGTTTCTAATTGGCACAGGCAGGCACGCTGGGGCAGCGGTCTTTGCCGGGTCGTGTCGTCGCGATGCGCGTGCGTCGTAAATAAGCGACGGCGGAGTGTGGTGCAGCGCATGTATATGGATGCGGCATGTTTAATGCAGGCGCGTGTTTATGGGCCCGCGGGCGCTGGCGGGGCCGGCTGACCCCTGACCCGGCGCCGGCCGAACGCCGCCGGACGCAGCCGAGTCGAGCCGAAGCGCGCGTCCGCCGCTCCCCACCCCCCACCACCACCCTCCTAATGAGATGCGCCGCCCGGACTCGTTCCGGGAAGGCGACCCGACCCGCAGCTGCGCACGCGGGCGCTCTTGCTCCCAGCTGTTTGTCTCTGCCTCCGCTTCTGCCGCCGTGTGTAGCCGGCATAAGCAACACACAGCCCTGATGCGCCATTGGGCCGAGACCACACAGCCTCAATAGTTGTACCCCGATTCAGGGCACTGTAGTTTCTCCGTACCCCCGTGCCCCAAGGAAATTAAACCGACAAACTCTGAGAGCTTGTAGGGGACATCAAAACAAATATTTTCCCCTAATGTCATTTTTTCCTATGAGGATTATTTAAACCGGTGGAGGCTGTATTACGCTCTTCAGTTGTAGGCAACTGCTGTCCACCAATGTAGTACTGCATTGTCTCTGTTTACTAATGGAGCGATACACCTGGAGTGAGTACACTGACATGCTTGGTGCGTACTACGTAGTGCACCACAACAGACGAGCTGCGCAGCGGGTTTATCAACAACAATATCCTAATCGCAGTATCCCGCATCATACGACCTTCGTTGCTGTGTACCAACGTCTGCGTGGCACCGGGTCATTTAGCAGATTACCTGGACAGGAACGCCGTCGCACGGTAAGAACGCTGCAATTTGAGGAAGCTGTCTTGCAGCGTGTGGAGCGGGATCCTTCAGTCAGCACTCGTGCAACTGAACGTAACATGGGGACGAATCAGACGAATGTAAGAACAGTGCTTCGAGAGCAGTTGTTACGTCCATTTCACTTACAGCGTGTCCACAACCTGGAACCAGTTGATTATCGACCCAGAGCACAGTTTTCGCAGTGGTACCTGGAGGAGTGTGAAATGCATCCTACATTTCCATCCTCTGTGTTGTTTACCGATGAAGCAACGTTCGGGCGTGATAGTCTTCAACATGCACAATTCGCATGTTTGGAGTGAGAATAACCCACATGCCACAGTTACTAGCGCTCATAAAGTGCGGTTCTTCGTTAATGTGTGAGTGGGTGTTGTTGGGTACTGTTTAACTGGTTCGTATCTGCTACCTAGGCCATTAAATGGCAGGCACTATTACAATTTTCTCTCCAGAGCATTGCCAGAATTGCTGGAAGACGTCCCGCTACCTACAAGACAACGCATGTGGTTCCAGCATGACGGGGCGCCGGCACATTTCAGTCGTCGTGTGCGTCGATTCCTGGACCGACGGTTCCCAGAAATGTGGATTGGCAGAGGTGGTCCTGTACCATGGCCTGCTCGATCCCCACATATGTCCTCTCTGTACTTCTTTGTGTGGGGAGAGATGCGCAACCTTGTTTACGCAACTCCTGTTGCATCAGAAGAGGATCTGGTTGCCCGGATAATAGCAGCAACAGGAACAATTCAGGATACTCCTGGGGTTTTTGCCCGTGTCAGACAGAACATGATCCGACGGTGTAACCTTCGTTTACGTGTCAATGGAGGCATTTTTGAAAATCTACTGCAATTGAAATTGGATCGTGTTAATGTGTTGTCTCTTCGTCATAAAAAACTCGAAAAGTGTTTGTTGGTTAAATTAATCTGCCGCCAGAGAAATCTTTCTCTACCGGTTTCAATACTCCTCATAGGAAAAAATGACATTAGGGAAAAATATTTGTTTTGATGTCCCCTATAACCTCCCAGAGTTAGTCGGTTTAAATACTTTTCACCCTGCATAAAAAAATACGAGGACTACTTTTTTCCCGATTAGTCGCTAAATTAAAACCTCAGTGAAAATTCAACGAAGCTTTGCGCAGATTTCTTAGTGTTCTAGAAAGCCCGACGATCACGTCACGTTGTTCGTTTCAGTTCTGAGAGCGCAGTGAGCACGTAAATAGATGCCTAGAACGATATTCTCCCATCAGGTATGGGGTCGCGCTGTCATGGGATTTCTTAGTGCTCAGCGGTTCTACATGTATCTACATACGCCGCAAGGTACAGTACGGTGCTTGGCAGAGGGTACCGTATACCACTACTAGTCTTTCTTCTCCACTCGCAGACAGAGGAGGGAAAAATGACTGTCTGCCTTCTGTCCTCCCCGATATCTGCATGGTTAGCGCGGCGGTCTGTCACGCCAAGGGACCCGGGTTCGATTCCCGGCTGGGTCGGAGATCTTCTCCGCTCAGGGGCTGGGTGTTGCGTTGTCCTCATTAGCATTTCATCATCATCATCAGGGGAAGGCAGCGGGAAACCACCACTGGAATCATTTCTCCAGACGCTCATGCGTTGGACCTCTCTGACGAGACTTCCCCTATGACGAGACCTGCCGTAAGGCAGAACACAAAGTTAAGTATGTCTACTTATGAGCCCCAATTTCTCGTGGTCTTTCCGTCTAATGGATATTGGCGGCAGCAGAATCGTTCTACAATCTGCTTCAAATGCCGGTTCTCTAAATTTTCTCAACAGTGTTTCTCGAAAACAATGTAGACTTGCCTCCAGGTATTTCCTATTGAGTTCCCGAAGAACCCCCTCCACACTTCCTTGTGTTGGAACTTATCGGTGGCAAATGTAGTGGCCTATCTCTGAACTACTTCGATGTCTTGCTTGAATTCGACCTCGTGCGGATCCCGAACACTCGAACAATACTCCGGAGTAGGTCGCACTAGCGTCCTATATGTGATCTCCACACAGTCCCAAAATTCTCCAAATAAACCGAAGTCGACCATTCGCCTTCCCTACCACAATCCTCACATACCCGTTCCATTTCATATCGCTTTGTGTCGTTATGTCCAGACATTTAAAAGACGTCACTGTATCAAGCAGTACACTACTAATGCTGTATCCGAACATCGTTTTGTTTTTCCTACTCATCTGCACCAATCTACATTTTCCTACATTTAGAGCCAGTTGCCATACATCACTAAAAAAACTAAAACTAAACTCCTCCCGAACAGGCCATGAAGGCCCAACAGGACCGACCGGCCGCCGTGTCAACCTCAGCCCACAGACGTCACTGGATGCGGATATGGAGGGGCATGTGGTCAGCACACCACTCTCCCGGCCGTATGTCAGTTTCCGAGACCGGAGCCGCTACTTCTCAATCAAGCAGCTCCTCAGTTTGCCTCACAAGGGCTGAGTGCACCCCGCTTGCCAACAGCGCTCGGCAGACCGGATCGTCACCCATCCAAGTGCTAGCCCAGCCCGACGACGGTTAACTTCGATGATCTGACGGGAACCGGTGTTACCACTGCGGCAAGGCCGTTTGCTGCCATTCATCACACCAACCTGAAATCTTTTGCAAGTCATCTTGCGTCCTCCTACAGTCACTCAACTTCGATACCTGTCCGTACACCACAGCGTCATCGCGAACAATCGCACACTGCTGCCCACCCCGTCCGCCAAATCATTTATGTCTGCGGAGAACAACAGTGCTCCTGTCACACCTCTCTGGGGCACTCCTGACGATACTCTTGTCTCTGCTGAACATTACGCTGCCGAGGACAGCGTACTAAAGTTTTATTACTTGAGAAGCCTTCGAGCCACTCACATAACTAAGAACGTACACCATATGCTCGTACCTACGCTAACAGTCTGCAGTGGAGCACCGTGTCAAACGATTTTCGGAAATCTAGAAATATGGAATCTGCCTGTTGCTCTTCATCCATAGTTGGTAGAGTTTCGCCTGATTTCGTGCAGCCCATGTACGTAACGTAAATGTCATACGTGACGGCAGAGTGCGGTAATGGTGCAGACCGTACGTACTGACGTTCCTGCCGCAGGCGGCCGGCAAAGGAAGTGACTGACAATCGATGATCTCGTTCAGCGAGTGGATCAGGCGATCAGAGAAAATCGTATATGAAGGGCAATTTCGAACAAGCTAAGAGCAATGTTATCATCGGCCTTATCCTTCTTCATGACGATGCTTAACCACACATTGCAGCTGCAACGAAGACGCTCCTGTAGCGTTTTCCACGGGAAGTATTTGGATACTCATTGACTTTCGTCTCTTCGCTAACACGAACCTCTGGCTACGAGGACGGCATTTTGGCCCAGACAACGAGCTGCAGAGCATCGCAGAGCATTGACGAAAAGCAACGTATTGACAGAAAGCACCGGCGGCTGCCTTCTACGACGAGCGTGTTGAAAGTTGACCCAACGCTACGACAGATGTCGTAACTCGGGCAGACGATTATGTAGAGAAGTAGCTGGAAGGTGTAGCCAAACATTGCGAATAAATAGTTTTTGGCTTTCACTGTCGTTCCTTCAGACCTTCGAAGGAAGGAGAAAAAAAATAAAATAAAAGCCCTTGAATGGTAGTAGCTGAAGAGGAAATGAGGTGTGATACTGCATTACCGAATGACCTAAGTTCCAACAAGGCACGTGGAGTGGATATTCAAATACGTGGGACAGCCAGCCATGACAAAACCGTTCCACCTGACTTGCAAAATGGATAACATGCTTTATACGGAGTAACATAAAGAACCTTCGACTCTCTCTGTACCTTCTTCGAAATCACGTATGTTCCGGGTGAAACTTTCTTTTGCGCTATTACAAAGTCCAGTACTGTATTCGGAACGCCGTATCCTTTCAATAAAGTCTTACAGTTCTGTTTTAGAAGTATTCAGGATCACTGTTCTCAGGAATAGTGTCTAGATGCTTTTTGAAATGATCCAAGCACCTCCCATGAATGTGTTACATATGACGCACAATAAGAGTACCAACAGATCAGGTTAGCTCACAGGCAAGGTAGCTTGGCGTCCCCACGTAACGTGAAACTCTACAGATTCTCATAAGCGGTTCGAAATCT
The DNA here is from genome assembly GCF_023864275.1 of Schistocerca cancellata. Lineage (NCBI taxonomy): Eukaryota > Metazoa > Arthropoda > Insecta > Orthoptera > Acrididae > Schistocerca > Schistocerca cancellata. The sequence continues at coordinate 355,964,488 of NC_064626.1, read as the reverse complement.
TGAGATAATGTCTTCACGGTACCAGAAGGGGCGAGCGCTTCGCTGCATGGTTAATACTAATGGCTTTCTTATTTGCCTAGATAGTGAAGCAGGCAACTTTTATTTGGTGCAACATGCTCTGTTTTGGGGCTTTCTAGAACTCTTGGGCATTTCATGAGGGTGAAAGTCTCACAGTTGAAACTTTCAGTGCTCTGAATCACAGCAGGTTAAAGGCGAAGATCTGAAGCAAGGGGGAGGTGGATATATGATACCAGTGACAGCACCAGAATGTTGCTGACAAAAGTGAGAGCTTCAAGCAATGTATGGATACATCGGTCATCTTTCTCCAGGAGTCGAAAATAACCTAATTGATCCCAACAGCTTCTCGTAAAACAAGGCGTACTGTGTGGCAAGGCAATTTGTGACAGTTTACTCGGATTTTTTTTTTATTTTAAAGGGGGGAAAATACTGTTATATGTTACTACAGACAAGGCATCGATCGAACCTCCATTACGCGATATTTATCACTGAGTGGAGGGGGTGGGGTGTGAGGGGGGGGGGGGAGAGTGAGTGAGTGCTGAAGGCATTGGTACCAAATTAGGAGCAGCTCCCTTCTAATCCCAATCTGACATCTAGTTATAGATTTTCGTTGGCTTCCCTAAGTCACTTAATGCAAAAGTTCGGATGGTTTCTTTGGAAAGGATATTGCCGACTTCCTCTCCCATCCTCCCTCGTAACCCAGTCCTGTGCTGCGTATTTAAATACGACGTCGTCAATGGTGCCTTAAACACTGCTCTCGCTACCTTTCTTTCTTTGCCATATTTATATGGAAATGCATTGTACCTGCTTTGTCGCTCAGACTACGCTTCTATCACTGATTAGCCACAAACAACTCGCTTGCCCTTTGCATAACCTCGATTATCGTGGAAAATAGTTTTGATATCTGGAACAAGCCCGGTGATGCGCATCCCTGACTTCCAAAAGGTCGCGGGATCGAATCCCTGTCGGACCGATGAATATTTCAGTCGGCCTGTAACGTACCTTTCACCTCTCAGTGACGTGTCGAGCGGCGTGTGGTTCGTATTCTACGTTAAACTGTAGTCTCCTTTACACGGTAATGTTAGTTGCGTAGGTTATGAACACGCAAGTAGCCGAAGTGGCCCCGAATTGAAAGGCTTGCGGCAGGCCTTGGAGCCACAGGAAATTAATATTTCGAAGCGTTTATTGGACGTTGTGGATTTCCTCGTTACACGCTGTATGCTGTACTGGAAGACAAGAAGCTTCTGCAGCGGTGTTATGACTGAGAAGTTAAATAATTTCCGGTTGCAACTCTGCCCTCTTAGAATGGTTATTGATAGTGCACGTAAGAAATCTGATGTATCGCACTTTGTGTAAGCAAATTGAGATACGACTAAATTTTCCTGTGAATACAGAACTGTTAAGGCTTCCGTGGCCACTTGTTGACAAACTGCTTATTGGCTTCTGTCTCGGGTTCTTCGGCCAACGTTTGCCTTCTGATTTTTCTGACGTTTCGCCAGCACGAGTGGCTTGCGTTGTCTAAGCTTCATCCTCCATTGCTGGTGGGGACTGGTGCCGAGCTCGCGGCCCTAGACTACAGGGTTATTACAAATGATTGAAGCGATTTCACAGCTCTGCAATAACTTTATTATTTGAGATATTTTCACAATGCTTTGCACACACATACAAAAACTCAAAAAGTTTTTTTAGGCATTCACAAATTTTCGATATGTGCCCCTTTAGTGATTCGGCAGACATCAAGCCGATAATCAAGTTCCTCCCACACTCGGCGCAGCATGTCCCCGTCAATGAGTTCGAAAGCATCGTTGATGCGAGCTCGCAGTTCTGGCACGTTTCTTGGTAGAGGAGGTTTAAACACTGAATCTTTCACATAACCCCACAGAAAGAAATCGCATGGGGTTAAGTCTGGAGAGCGTGGAGACCATGACATGAATTGCTGATCATGATCTCCACCACGACCGATCCATCGGTTTTCCAATCTCCTGTTTAAGAAATGCCGAACATCTTGATGGAAGTGCGGTGGGGCACCATCCTGCTGAAAGATGAAGTCGGCGCTGTCGGTCTCCAGTTGTGGCATGAGCCAATTTTCCGCGGGCTACGCGTGAAACTTGCCCGCACGCGTTCAACCGTTTCTTCGCTCACTGCAGGCCGACCCGTTGATTTCCCCTTACAGAGGCATCCAGAAGCTTTAAACTGCGCATACCATCGCCGAATGGAGTTAGCAGTCGGTGGATCTTTGTTGAACTTCGTCCTGAAGTGTCGTTGCACTGTTATGACTGACTGATGTGAGTGCATTTCAAGCACGACATACGCTTTCTCGGCTCCTGTCGCCATTTTGTCGAGTTTTTCTACGTATCTGTAGTGTGTCGTGACCATATGTCAATTAATGGAGCTACAGTGAATTTATGAAATCGCTTCAATCATTTGTAATAGCCCTGTATATGTACCTGGCGCGCCTGCGGCCAAGGGCTGTTCTGCGGTTATTTCCGGTGCGGTTCTCCTCCTGTTGCCTGCAACGGTCGTTCGCTACAGCACGGGAATCGAGGATCCGTTCACCTTGAGACTTTCTTCTTTGTTGTCGATGCTATTCTCGTGTTTGCATATTTCTATAGCTTCTCTGATCAACCTGGTGTGGTACCTCTTCTCTACAGCCAGAACTTCTGTATCGGCGAATTTCACTATGTGGTCGGCCTCTGCCACGGCCGACTTCACCTTCCCCAACCTGCAATGTCGCTTATGCCCTGTGATTCTGGTGTTGACTGATCGTCCAGTCATCTTAACATACACTTTTCCGCATGTGCGTGGTTTGCGGTATGCTACCGACATTGCAAATGGGGCCCTTTTCTCCTTTTCCGATCTGAGACACTCTGATTTTCTCGGTCGGTTAGTAAATAGTCTTTACGCCCTGTTTGCGCATACGGCCGATTCTCTCCGTTACTTTTGGAATGTGTGGCAGAAAGGCCTAACCCGACATTTCTGTTTCCGATGTGTCATTCCGCCGAGTGTATGACTCTGTTACACTTCTAATATAACTGGTAAAGTACACACTGCTCCTCAGAACACTTTCGACGTGTTGTACTTCGCGTATGAGATGCTGCGGCTCACATATTCGTCTTGCTGGCGTTACGAGTATATTAATCATGCCTCTTTTCTGGCTCGGGTGGTGCTTTGACAGTTTGTGCAGGTATCGGTCCGTGTGTGTAGATTTTCGATACACGCTGTGCCCTAGGTTTACGCCATCCTTTGTGACCAGTATATCTAGAATTGGTAGTTGTTAGTCCTTTTCTACTTCCATGGCAAATTTTATGTTGGCATGGAGACTGTTCAAGTGTCTTGTTACTGTGCCCTGATTCATATATTATTGCAACTATAGCGCTTTCGTCAGCCTTAACTGGAAGGGTGTTATTGGGAATTAGTTTTTTTTTATTGATTTGCTTCAGTGTTGTGGCGTCTTTGTCGGTGTTCCTGTGAAGTTTTTCTGTTTTTAGGATTTTCGTTATTTTATTTGCTTCATGTGCTAGAGCATTTTGTTCATTTTAACTTAATTCTGCGGATAGACAGGCTTCTTTAGTGTTAGTAATTAGAGCTTTAACAATGTTTTCATCAAGTTTGATGACAATATTATTTTTAATCCCGTTATTTAGCAAATTTAGTTCTGTGTTGTGGAAGTTAATAATTGCTGTGTTCACTGTCTTGTCAAAGAATTTATGTTGTTGAGCAGGTGAATTAGACTGTGGGCTGGTGAATTTTTTAGCCATCGGGACAGAGAACTTTTTCTTTTGTTTGGATGAGATTTGTAGATTTCATTATCCACATATTGTTGAACTATATCCAAGAATTTTACAAGTTAAGATGGCATGAGATAGTTGCTTAACGCAGGGTGCGTCCTGTAGATGTCTTTGTTGAGTAGATATTTTTTAAGAGAGACCTAATTTCATTTTTGATCCATGTTCACTATCTGAAGATCAATCGCTAGGCGATGTGAAACCAGTAATGCAAAATAAAAAATAATAAAAGACGAGTGGTTGCTGTAATTTGTGGAGACCTTTAGTGACGGTATTCTTGTGTATTTAAGAAGAGCCCAAAAAGTAAATACCGGAATTTCTAATTAGCTTATTATTGTCTTAAAATATTTTGCTTCATACTGTCAGAATCAGAGATCCAGTAATCCTCGGCAACATTAGATTGTTTCTTTGCACTGTTTACAGCAAGGAGCACTCTGTTGTAATATGGAAATGCGTTACGTATTGAAGAATCAGGTTATTTAACAAACAGATAATGGTTTACCTAATAGTAAAATAAAAATAATCTCCTTATCCATTTAAAAATTTGTCTTATTGTCAGCCGCAGTATAAACGATACGCTCATTATTCGTTTGGAAAGACCATGCATTTATGATAGTGATGGTATTGTTTGGTGCAACAGGTAGATGATGTGCTTTGTTGGTGGTGCATATTTTAGTGACTTTGGTCGAGATAAACTTACTCTGCAGTGTTGTTCTTCGGCACGCCAGTCTAGAAGTGTGCACAGATTCAGCCAAGTGAAAAATCCATGGAATCAAAGAGTGTCTCAGATAGGTAAAGGAGAAAAGGGTCTCGCTTGTAAGTCGGGAATGTACCGCATACCATGCAAATGCGGAAAAGTTTGTGTCGAGATGACTGGACGATCAATCAACACCAGAATCACAAGCATAACCGACATTGCAGGTTGGGGCAGGTGGAGAAGTCGGCCGTGGCAGAGCACGCGCTGTGTGAGGCCGACCACACAGTGAAATTCGCCGACACTGAAGTTCTGGCTGTAGAGAAGAGGTACCACACCAAGTTGATAAGAGAAGATATAGCAATACACAAACACGAGAACAGCATCGACAACAAAGAATAAAGCCTCAAGGTAAACAGATCCTTGATTCCCGTGCCGTAGCGAACGACCGTTGCCGGCAACAAGAGGAGAACCGCACCGAAAGTGACCGCAGGAAAGCCCTTGGACGTTGGCGCGCCAAGTACATATAGTCTAGAGCCGCGAGGTTGGCTCCAGCCCACCACCAGCAGTGGAGGGTAAAGCATTGACAGTGCCAGCCACTCACGTTTGCGAAACGTCAGAAAAATCGTCAGAGAAACGTCGGCCGAAGAACCCGAGACAGAAGGCAATAGGCAGTATGTTTTGTCACAAAATATTATCTGGCAAATAGTAACTGTTTGCAGACAGAAGACACAGAAGTAGTAACATACACAGGGTGAGGCATTTAAAACTGTTTGCCGGAATATTTGGCGAAATACACATCGGATAAAAAAAAGTGGTGATAACGTTGTTCACCTCGAAGAGGGGCATCAGTTAACATAACGCTCGACCTCCCTGCACCATCCTCGGGGGCGGGAGGGTGACTTCGAAATCTTATTGCAGATTTGGATTCTCCGTGTAAACATATGTAACTGAAGTATGAAACATTTCCTTAGTTTCATGATAGATGACGCTGTAATCAGGATAATTCGGTGACAATTGTTCCAAAACTGTAATCTCTCTCAAAAATACACATTCGATTAGGAAAATCATTATTTGATATTTGTGAAAATGCTATCATGTGACACCGTCTACCCTCCCGCAATGCATTCTTAGACTACATCAAACGTTACTCAGGAACAAAGACGTGGACGTAGAAGTAATGTTTTCCCTTCGGGGTGCTTGATTACGGAGAGTCCCCGTGCCTCTCACTATGTCGGCGTGCTTGACTACAGTGAGTCCCCTTGTCTCTCAAAGTGTTTCAGTGCAGCAGATGTTCGAAATGTTGTCCGTTGTTTCTAATGCACATTGCAACTCTGTTTCTGAACCACAATCCGACATGTACTAGTGTCTCTAAAAATGGTTCAAATGGCTCTGAGCACTATGGGACTTAACATCTGAGGTCATCAGTCCCCTAGAACTTAAAACTACTTAAACCTAACTAACGCAAGAACATCACACACATCCATGCCCGAGGCAGGATTCGAACCAGCGACCGGTGCGGTCGCGCGGCTCCAGACTGAAGCGCCTAGAACCGCTCGGCCACACTGGCAGGCTACTAGTGTCTCTGCGATAATGTTTGCACATTCGTTGCGAACTGGCTACCGCATATCTTCGGTGTTGTTGGTACATCCATGTAAACTCTCTTAGCCATCCCCACAGGAAAAAATCGGCAGAAGTCAAATCGGGTGAACGTGCGAGCTACGTTCGAGGAACTCCTCGTCCAATCCATCGACCCGGATAGTTAAGATTTAATATTTCTCAGGCTAGTTGTAAATAATGCTCTGGGCGTACATCGTGGAAGTGGAACATCGTTCATTAGTATAGATGATACATTATTAACAATATCGCTGTACGTTTGACTAGTCAGATTACCTTCTATGAAGTATGGGCCTTTTACCTGCGTACCTGAAATGCCTCGCTAAAGGTTGACAGTCCATGTTCAACTTACCTCCCCAATGTTGATTCTCCACTGACCAATAATGCATATTATGTCCATTCACTTCACCACGATTCATAAAATTTGATTCGTCGGAGAAAAGTATCTGTAAAATGAAATTATCATTGACGGTCAATTGTTCCTGTATCTAGTTTCAGAAGTTCAGGCGATTATGAAAATCGACACCAAACAGTTCTTGTTGCAGCGATAAATGAAAGGGAAGCCATTTGTGTGCATGCAGTATGCGTAGAACACTTCCCTGAAAAATTGCTGAACCACGAGCAGTTTGCCTAGAACGACTGTGAGGATTTGCAGCAACCGCAACTAAAACATTCACTGTGTTATTTCCGTTTGTCACAGGCCGCGGTCTGACTCTTTCTCTAAATGTAACACCGTTTCAGAAAACAGGTGGACAACATCAGGGAACGTCTTTGCAGACTAAATATTCCTATCGGGGAACAGAGAAGCATACCTTTGACGAATTTCAACATTTCTATGAGCCTCAACGTTCGCGGCAGTGATATCGGCCCTCTTTGCAATCATTGACATCGTTGAAGAATTGCGACGAGATGTGTGCAGTCCGATTCATTGACGTAACATGCACAGTCTGACCGCGGACTGAGCGCCTGGTCACGGTCTGTGCTTTATTAGACTGTGGGAGGTGTCACACGATAGCGTTATCAAAAAAGTACTTTGATTGTCGTAATCGGATGTGTATTCGTTTCAGATAGTACCGTTTGGCAACAATTGTCACCTCATTTCCTTGTTTGCCGATTACAGCGCCATCTATCATGAAACGAAAGAAATGTTTCATACAAAAGTCATATTTTTTTCACGGAGAATCCAAATCCGCAATAAAAAATAGGGGTTTCTTCTTAAGATTTCAAAGTCACCCCGCTCCCGCCCCCGGGGGTGATGCAGGGGGTCGAGCGTTATGTTAATGGATGTCCCTTTTGTAGGTGAACAACTTTTATTACATTTTTTCTTAGTCCGATGTGTATTTTGCCAAATATTCCGACAAACAGTTTTAAATGCCTCACGCTGTATTCCTGTCCTGTCGTGGGAGCGAGGGAAGGCGAGAAAGAGGAACTTACTTTGCAGTGTACATCGCCTCAAGTTCGCAGTCCGTATATCACTAAGAATATGCAAGTGAAGCATCCCAGTACCTTTTCTCTTCAGAGGGAAGTTACTGCCGAAATGCAATTTAAAATATTTATCATCTAGCACACTTACGATTGTATGAGCTTTTCCCTGTGAGCCGATCATAAAAATGAAAATGATTCCGTAATGCTTACGTTGTGGCCCAGTTTTGCAGATTACGCGCATAAACCTCGTCCTGCTACAAATGCGTGAGCGGATACAGACCGCGCCCAGTCCAGTCTGTGGTGTAGCAGCCGCCGCCGCTGTTAAGCGAACTTTTACGACGCTGTATGGCGAGCGACGGCTCGTCCATAAACAGTAAACTGCGGATATCGGCAGCAGCAATAGTGCGTGAGTATGTAGTCACGCTGTACGAAAAACACAACTTTGTTTCCTCTGCAAACCTGTTGTTTATCGCGCTTGCACTCGTCTTGTGTGACATCATTACACGGACTTCATTTCCTAAAGATAAAGTGGGAGTACCCTTTTGGCCTTATCGGTAGGTTTTCAATCGTAGCTGTCTAGTGGGGGCAGGGGGGAGACAGTCCCAATTAGCGTAATGTTTATACTTCATAAATAACCGTTTTTGCTTAACTATATTCCCACAGTATCCGTGTACAGTACTTACTTACTCACTGGTCATACCGGACTCGAGAGTCCATTACCGCAGCAACGTATTTTCGCCATCTGTCCCTGTCTTGGGCTATTTCCTTCCATTCCCCTTCAATACCTAGGCTCCTCAAATCGGCCTTCGCATTGTCCTCCCATCTACGCCTCGGTTTCCCCATGGGACGTTTTCCCTCTAGGTGCGCGCTGTCCTGCCCTCATCCATTCGAGCTACGTGACCCGCCCATCGCAGCCTACGTGATTTAATAATACTGATTATGTCAGGGCTTGAATAGAGTTCGTGAACCTCTTCGTTATGCAGTTTTCGCCACTCTCCGCTAATGTCATCCCTTTTTGCTCCGAAACTTTTCCTCAAAATTTTGTTTTCAAATACTCGAAACGGCTTTTCATTTTGCTCAGTGAGAGACCAAGTCTCACACCCTTACAGCATAACTGGTAGAATAATAGTTTTGCATATTCTAATCTTTAAATTTCTAGACAATATCCGTGATGAAAGTAATCTATTCAGTGAGAAGTAGCACGCATTTCCCGCCCACAATCTCTTCTTCAATTCGGATTCAATCTCATTTCTCGAAGTGATGTCCACGCCTAGATACTTAAATGTGTTCACTTTTTCAAACTGCATGTCTCCAACTCTTAACATTTCCTGATCTACTGCTGTTGGCATTCTAGTAGTAACCAGGTATTTAGTTTTGTCTTCACTTATCCCTAGACCTACATCTCCACTAGCCTTGATTAACGCATTCGCATTTGCTGTTACAGATTCTTTCCTATCGCTAATGATGTTTAGATCATCTGCATACCCTAATATCTTAATATTTCCATTTAACTCCAGACCCTCTGAATTACCTGCTGCCATCCGTGTACAGTACGCTTCGGTAACTGGAGAGATGCCACAGTGAAAAACACGTTGGTCTACGCTATCCTGTTAGTGAGTGAAAGCACTTCAATGAATTATTTTGCTTTGATAAAACGTCGCATCTGTTTTGTACAAATCTGTTAGGGTTTCTTTCCTCACCTTTTATTCAGTGTTTTAAATACTTAATAGTGGTGGCCCAATCAAGCCTTGAGGGCAGTTCACCTTTTGATCTCTGGTGACCTACAGAGAAGGGAAGCACCCAATATGATCATTCACATTTATTTTAAGGAAATTAATGCAGCACAGAAACGGAAAGATCTTACTGAGATGACACGACTAATGCGCATAGGAGTATGCTAAACTAGACAGTTGACCCCCACCACCAAAATATCGTTTAAAAAAGATTCTAGATCGCATGTACAGGTTGTCCCAGGAGGAACAACCAATATCCTGGGACATAATAGGAACGATCATTCGGAACAAAAAGTACAGTAAGCATGGGCTCCAAAACATATACCTAAAGAGCTATGAGCACTTCTTTGTCTCATTCTTAGGTACTGTAAAACAAATTTCTTCTGCTGTAGTTTCTTTGCTTTCCACATTTTGGGAGAAATTAATATTGACCAAAACCAGAAATTTTCAAAGTATGGAGAGCAAAGAGCTCGCAGTATAAGAGATTTGTTCTAAAACATCGAAGATATACTGCTCATAGCTGTTAATGTATGAATTTTAGAGTCCATATTCACTAGACTTTGTTTCGAATGATCGTTCCCGTCACGTTCCTGAATATTCACCATTCCTTCTGAGACACTCAGTATTTTGGCGAGGATGTGGTTGACTAAAAGTGCAAATTGTGTAGCGAATTCACTGATGTTCTGGCCCTGTGACAGTTGGCGTTGTCTTGAAATACTAAACTTTATTTTTATCAGTCGTTAGAGCCTAATCGTTTCTAAATGTGTCTTGCATTGAAACCACAAATGTGCTAAAGAGCTCCTCGCTTCACTAGTACCAGTGGAATACTACAAAATAAAACAGATTAATTTCGGTAGCAGCGGAATTAATTTTGATTTGTGTTTTGTGGCCTTATCGACCATTATAAATGTCTTCGGAACAACAGAAATAGTGGAAAAACACAGTTTTCTATCTTACATCGATTTCATGTGAAAAAATAAGTGCTGCTTTTCCGGGAGAGCGAAGAGTGGTGCTGTTCGGCTTTAGAGTACATTGTCTAACGGGGAACTCATTTATCATTGTATGTTCATTACTCAAACATTGCTGAACATTTGCAACATCACTGTGAAGTTCCGTTTGACAAGAAATACCATCTCTTGCTCTAGCGTTTCGTCGTGATCGAGCCCTGCTAATTCGTGCTCATGAGTTCTACAGTAGTGTTTTGTTGTTTTAGTAACACTGCGTAGGTGGTATATTAAGTGGAAATTGTTTCTCGATGTTATTAATTGCTACTGCAGCGTCGTTGTCAGTTGCTAAAGCACCAAAACCACTTATTCATTGTTAGGTTTGATATTGTCCAATCTCTCAGCATAACTGACATTAAAATGTTACCTTGGTCAGAGACAGAGATAATCTGCAGAGCTTTTCGCAACATGCAAATCATCTCGCTACTCCCCGAATATCCAAGCCTCCAGGATTTCAGCGTTGTACGAACAACACCATGCTGAGTTTCAGGCACTCTGTGATTTACCAACGGCCAAGTTCTGTATCTCAAGGAAATGTATTTCCACCTGTTCGCCGCTGGTAATACAGGGTGGTGAGGAATAAAAACTTAAACTAGTAATCTATTTGCCCTCCACAAAGATTCTAGCGCTTTCTGTTTTCTTTATTCAGGTATAAGTAACGTTCACTCTCATAATAAAAGCGGAATAATAAAAATGATATCAAGCGTGGCTGCTATCGGAAAGTATGAAATCAGCATATAACAAACTAGTGTCCGATGTTGCGTGCTGAAAACCACCTCAAAATTGATTGGCGAGAGTCGCTGTGTGTATAATACGAGGGTTTGAACTGTAATAGTGGCAACTATTTATTTACAGCTCGTACAAAATAGATACGTGTTTCAAAGTTTTACTGACCTTCAAAGCCAGCGATGTGGAAGTCGTAGGATACTCTTAGCAGTGCCAGTTGTGTTGACAGTTCGAGCGGCGCGGTCTATTGCCCGACGAATTAGTAGCAGATCCGAAGCGAATGCCGTGAAGTGTTTACTTCAGTTTAGAAATCGAGTTGAACTCACGAGGGCTTAGTAAGTCAGGCTAGTGCAGTAGGTGGTATAGCACTTAGCAGCCCCATCAGTCAAACAAATCAATAACAGCTTGCACCGTACGTGCTTGAGCATTGTCCTGCAAAATGGTGGTCAGGTCCTGCAGAAAGTGTGATCACTTCTGTCTCTAATCGGGTCGTAGGTTGTGTTCCAAAAATGAACAGCATAGACACAGAAGTGATGACACTTTCTGCAGGACCTGACCATCATTTTGCAGGACAATGCTCAAGCACGTACAGTGCAAACTGTTACTGATTTGTTTGACTGATGGGGCTGGTAAGTGCTACACCACCTACCGCACTCCCCTGACTTAAGCCCACGTGAGTTCAACTCGATTTCTAAACTGAATGAAACACTTCACGGCATTCGCTTCAGAACTGTTACAAATTCGTCGGGAAATAGACCGCGTTTCTTGAACCGCCAATACAACTGGCACTGCTAAGAGTATCCTACGACTTCCACATCGCTGGCAACGTCTTATACACAATGCTGGTGACTATTTTGAAGGTCAGTAAAACTTTGAAACACGTATCTATTTTGTACGAGCTGTAAATAAATAGCCGGCCAGAGTGGCCAAGTGGTTCTAGGCGCTACAGTCTAGAACCGCGCGACCGCTACGGTCGCAGGTTCGAATCCTGCCTCGGGCATGGATGTGTGTGATGTCCTTAGGTTAGTTAGGTTTAAGTAGTTCTAAGTTCTAGGGGACTGATGACCACAGCAGTTGAGTACCATAGTGCTCAGAGCCATTTGTAAATAAATAGTTGCCACTATTAAAGTTCCAACCTTCGTAGATGCGAAACAGTTTCAACGAGAGTCAAAATAGTTTTTTGCATCATTGTACTCGCCGTGTGAGATGCTTAATACACACAATTATACAGGGTGCTTCAAACCTTTTTGGTCAAACTGTTGGTATTGTGTACAGAACAGATTATATTGAGGTAGGGAACTAATGGTCGGAAATCTGTGTTTATTCTGTTAGGGGCATACACAGCGTACACCGCATAACAACAAGGTACGCGTAGCTGATAGAATTGTTCAAAAGGACGAGCGCCAATCTCAATGAATATATGTATGGCAACGGCGCATGAAGTTCTGCCGCACTCTCTAAGATCCCTGGTGTCTGGTACGCCAGGAGAAGGGAACATGGAAGCTAGCACACAGGTCTTCATCAGTTTCTACGAGGTTTTCACATACCAACATACTGATATAACCCCAGAGGTGAGACATCCTGAAATCGCGCTGGTAATCTCCTTCCAATCCAACGACGAAGGTACGTGTTGTTCAGTTGCTCGCGGACATTAACAACGAAGCGGACTGTTGCACCGTCGTGGTGAAACCACGTGCTTTTGCGGACAACAAGGGGTACAGACTCCAGGATCTGTGGCAGCACATCTTGCAGGAACACCAGGTAATGTGGACTATTCAAAAGAGGATGCAGCAAATAAGGTCTTATTAAGTGATCATGGACAGTGCCCATCCATACTTCGTGGGAATATCGTTGCTGGTGGCCACCATATTGAGTGCCGTGAGGATTGTCCTCACTCCAGACATGGCTGTTGTGGCTGACGAAAACACCATAACGGATGAATGAGGCCTCATCCGGGGACATTAGAAACTGCATGAAGTTCAGCACTGCAGTGAATAATTGATAGAAGTGAATGCGGGGCACAAAATCCGTTGGTCCCAGCCCGTGCTCAGGTTCTTTATGATAGGGATGTGATACCTGTTTCACCGGCACTCTCAGTATTTATCCTTCGAAGTGTGAATTTCACGGGCAAAAAAAATGGTTCAAATGGCTCTAAGCACTATGGGACTTAACATCTGAGGTCATCAGTCCCCTGGACTTAGAACTACTTAAACCTAACTAACCTAAGGATATCACACACATCCATGCCCGCGGCAGGATTCGAACCTGCGATCGTAGCAGCTGCGTTGTTCCGTACTGAAGCGCCTAGAACCGCTCGACCACAACGGCCGCCTTCACGGGCAAGTTGAAGAGTGGGGTGGTTAGGTGATCGGCTGCACGATCCCAAGCCATCTCATCTATCTCTGGTCATCGGACATTTCTCTGGTGGGAACCTTGGCCGGCTCCCTGTGGTGTGAACAATCCCATCTGTCGTATGTTGATATCCACGGAGATGAACTACTTCCAGTTTGGATGACGCCTGTTGGGAAAGTGTTCTCCATAAATTCGTGGTGCTTTACGGGCACTACACCCTGCCTCATCGTCCATTAGATGCACGTTGTTGTTCTGCTGTGTATGTCCATAACACAATAAATATGCATTACTGACCATTGGTTCCCCGTCTTAATATAGTCTGTTGTCTATCCGCTGTCACCTGTTTCAGATTGACCCAAAAGGTTTGAGACATTCTGTAGGTTCCCTCGGTTCCAGATGGCGAAGTAACATACATCAGCAACTCGTGGACAATAACTATACTTACTAAATCTTACCAGCGAATGGAAAGAGCCTAGCGGTCTAAGGCGCTGCAGTCGTGGCCTGTGCGGCTGGTCCCGGCGGAGGTTCGAGTCCTCCCACGGACATGGGTGCGTGTGTGTTTGTCCTTACGATAATTTAGGTTAAGTAGTGTGTAAGCTTAGGGACTGATGACCTTAGCAGTTAAGTCCCATAAGATTTCACATCTATCTTTTTGAATGGAAAGAAACGAAAGTGTCGTTAATATTGCGGCGCTGCTGTTTAGCGGAGACCTAGTCCATTCCCGGCTACCATTGAAGTGGGCGACGTGGCTGCCTGGAAGCGTGGCCCAGAGGGGGAGAGCGCCAGATAACGCGACCCTGGCCGGCCGTCTTGTGTACGGCCTCGAACTATTAGTCCGGACAGCACCAGATCGCCGCCTACGCAATAGAAGTCGGCAAAGATTGCGCAGCGCTTACGCATAGCTGAGGCATATCCTGTGACCAATTGCGAGGTGCCGGGGCTAGCAGTGTGTTTAACACTAAATTCTTCTCGAATCTTCATATGGAAATGATGCTCTAAGCCCCCCCTTTTCTAACTCCGACTTTTGCTGTTGCACATGGATTAAGAAGAAACGAGAACTGACTGTAATCGACCCTGCAAATGGAGTAGAAAAGAGTTCGGCACGTGCAATAATTTAATTGGATAGAAATTAAGGAAAGTTTCACTAACGTAGTGAGAAATGAAAGGGTTGCTCTACCGATTAACAGAATGAAAGTTCTGTCCAAAATAACAATTTGATTTATTATGACTAAACTCAAAATAATAAACAAAACACACAAAACATTTACAATACATCAAATTGGATACTCAAATAAATGCTGTCAAGGTGAAGTTGTCCATAAACTAGATTGTGACATTTATGACCAAGTGGTATGTGGAGCCAATTCCTTGCAACTCTAATCTTAAGAGAAAAACCCTGCCAACCCAACATTAATTGCTGCTGCAGTAGTGATAACTCAGACAATGAACACCCAAGACAGAACAAAGTTAGAAAAGACGAACAGGCGCGTTCTGCTGAGCTCTGGTTATCACCTACCAAAATTCCCTGCTTTGCCGGTGCTGCGGATGTACATTACCAAGCTGTCTCCTTAACTGCAAGGACACGATCTGGCATACTGGAGGCGATGGCTGGTTGCTTCGACGTCCCGTCGTGGTGATGATGATGTCGTGAGAATAGCCCGAAACAAATTCTCCTGGTCTGGTTGTTCCAGACTAAAGACTTCCCAGCAACACAAATACGCCTCTGATTGAGACGAAGAAGGCTCGCTACACAGTCACTGACGGTACAGTGAGGTGATTTTAACAAGCGAAGTCACACAGTAACTCTGGTACAGTCAACTTTAGCCAAAACTGCTCAAGAAGACGGACAACACAGACCGCTTGTATGCAGAACGCTCAATTGCCAACTGACTCGGAGACTTACGTTGAAGTCGAAACTTCAGCAACTTTGTCAAACAGTTACAATTAAATGAAAGTATATTAGACAGCCAACGGAAGGCAGGCTGTCCAGAGCAGCGAGAACTCAGTCTTGTAACCTACTCCGACCGAAAAGCGAGAGCCAACTCTCTCAAAAGCACCCGTACAAACCGAACACACAACATTCCCGCCCCTCGACAGTGGCCATGGTTAAACGTTCCAATCAGCAACTCGAAAGCCGGCGGAAAATTCCACTCTATTGCCGACGCACTACTATTCCACCAATGGAGATACTTGGCGCCAATTTCTGCCCCGATTTTGCTGCGTCACAGAGCTATCCCCTGAGCCAGACAGTCACAGTTACGATTTTGCAGAAAACACGGGAATTTTCCCGCCAAGACTGCCTGCGATCACAAGTCATTCCCACGCCTCGCTGGTAGCCCGCCAGAAAGTGTTTTCACTAAGTTTCTGCGAATTGTTTTAAATGCCTTATTGGAACGTTAACTTCTAGAGCCAATCAGAGAATAGGCTGTGAAGGCAGCATATTAGATCTCCTGGTCGCCAACGGACAGAACTTTCTGACTCAGCGTAGAACAGGGAATGAGCACAGTAAGGCCATTAGGTCATCACTGAATACGGCTGTAAATATTAACGTGAAGAAAGAAGGGGAGATATTTCTGCTTGCTAAGACCGGAAAAAAGATTTAAGAATTCGTGAGCGCTCTACAAATTCGTCTCCATGACCGTAAACGTTGACCATCACTGGCCAAATTAAAGAGTACATTGCAAAACGTCTCAGATAGATATGCGCGGTGAGCAGTGGTTACAATGTTGAGACTCATCAGTATTGTTAGTAGCTGTCGCCGCACAGGACAGACTAGCGGGAAGGCGGCAGCGGCTACATCACAACTACCAACAAAATAATAGTAGTAATAATAATCATCATCATCTCATGGTGCTGGTCTGTACGACAGTTGACAGCATGAGATAGCAAACGTAACTGTCTAGTCAGCTTGTTAATGTACAGATCACAGTAGAGTTTTGAGATGATACAGCAGAACTGCTGTCGTTTTAGCGACTAGTTTTGAAAAAGGTTACTGTATTCTTCTCCATAAATTTGGAACTTGCAATATAGTAAGGCACACGTGGACGCAGAATCGCAATTCATTTTCTTGACTATCTTGCTCTCTGACCTCGCCGTTAGAGTTAGTATTGAAATTTAGAGGTCAAAGTGTGTTCGTAAGAAAAATATTCGTAGAATGATAATGATAAGAGATAAAAAGAATTATTTTTTCATTTACAAAAAAAAATATTCATGACCCACACGACAGTGTGAGCCCTTACAGTTACTGTCATGAAATCAGTTGTAGTCTTCCTTTTTTTACAAGCAAAACACTTCAGGTATCTTGTTCTCATCCTCTTCTTGCAATTATTTTGTCTACAGAAATGAGCAGCGTACAAATCAACAACAGTAGGTCAGAGCTGGTACCCGCGTAGCTTTTCATCACATGGTGTGTTTGCTGCTTTATACTCGTATATTTTGTTTTGGTCCGCAGCTCGTGGTCTTGCGGTAGCGTTCTCGCTTCCCGCGCACGGGGTGCCCGGTTCGAGTCCCAGCGGGATCAGGTATTTTCCCAGCCTCGAGATGACTGGGTGTTGTTGTTGTCGTCTTCATCATAATTATTCATCCTCATTACGGTCGGAGGAAGGCAATGGCAAACCATCTCCGCTAGGACCTTGCCTAGTACGGCGGTGGGTCTCCCGCATCGTCCCCTACGCTCCTCGGAGTATGGGACCGTACCGTCATATCATCACTTTGTTTTGTGCCTCTTCATCAGATCCACTTGATGTTCTTCACCTGAAGACGAAGAAATTAGCGCCTCTTCAATAGCGTGCTGAAAACTCACTGATATTTTCCACTTTGGTTTCATCGAATAAGGCTAGAATTTCATCATCAGTAAGCCCTAAAAATAAAAAAAAATGCTGTGACAGTGTTTATAGCTGATGCTAATATAGATATACCTTAATCTGTCCCGAATCCTGACTTCCGACATCAGCTGAAATGCGCATTTGCTAGTAATGTAATCCCAAGAAGCACAATTGTGCGTATGGGAGGTTCAGTCATTGTAGCTATGAAAATATTTTAAAAATATTTTGGCGGAGTCATTTTTATTACTTTGATAAACCTTTTAGATGCTGAAACATTTTCTTAAATGTCAGCAATAAATAATGTACAATT
The DNA here is from genome assembly GCF_023864275.1 of Schistocerca cancellata. Lineage (NCBI taxonomy): Eukaryota > Metazoa > Arthropoda > Insecta > Orthoptera > Acrididae > Schistocerca > Schistocerca cancellata. The sequence goes on along the minus strand of NC_064626.1, from coordinate 355,947,000 downwards.
AAGACTTCACTGATATAGATCCTCCCCACTAGCCATCTTGAAAATTTCCAGAGTTTAAATTACAGTATCTCGCGACTAGAACAGTATATCGATATGCGAAGATTTGTATATGAAGCGGCGTTTCCTGTGCAGACGTTTCACTCAAGACTCGACGACATATCGCAATAATATGACGCTACGACGCAAATAAACCGCACCAGTAAAATTGTGCGCGCAAGGTCCGGAAGGGCTAAGGTCATCTTGTAGTTGGGGGAAAAACGAGAGACGTGGATATCTGGCCGGAACTCTCGGCAGCTGCGTTTGGTCACTGACGTGGCGGATGTGACGCATTGGAGCTGCACTCGGGCCGGGCGGCGCGCGCCCCTTGCACTGTTCGCCGGCGTCCCGCTGAACTGGTAACCTTTGACAGCCGCCCGGCGGGGCGCGCGCGCTCCCCGTGGGCGTGGCCTCTCGCCTCCGGACGCGCGTGGCCAGGCGAATCGATGCCGCGTGTCCACCCCCCCCCCCCCCACCCCTCTCTCAAAAACTCGTGGTCCTGCTGCACTTTGCCCCATGCACAAGAAACGGAGTTCCTGCGTGCCTCTCTCACGTACGCGATAGCTCCAGTTCTGTATGCGAGACCAACTCCAGGAAAGCAAATGATGCGCGCGTTTACAGAACTCCTTTTGCTTTACGTAGAGCCGATCTCTCAACAACAGCAACAACAACAAAAAGCAATAATCACAACCAAATGGTTCAAATGGCTCTGAGCACTATGGGACTCAACATCTGAGGTCATCGGTCCGCTAGAACTTAGAACTACTTAAACCTAGGAGATCTCACACATCCACGCCCGAGGCAGGATTCGAACCTGCGACCGTAGCGGTCGTGCGGTTCCAGACTGAAGCGCCTAGAACCGCTCGGCCACAACGACCGGCAATAATCACAATGACTTAAGGGGGGTAGGACGTCAAACGGGCCGACTTCGAGAAGGAGAGGCACCACAGGACATTTTAATTTGCACTGTCTATACTTTTACAAATAAATTCATAAAACTTTGTCAGCATGACCAGAAAGGAGGATGGTGGCTCGGCTCTTAGCACTATGGGACTCAACTTCTGAGGTCATTAGTCCCCTAGAACTTAGAACTAGTTAAACCTAACTAACCTAAGGACATCACACACATCCATGCCCCAGGCAGGATTCGAACCTGCTACCGTAGCGGTCTCGCGGCTCCAGACTGCATCGCCTAGAACCGCACGGCCACTTCGGCCGGCAAAGGAGGATGGTCAATGATTTTCCACGCAAATTTGGCGGTGAGGTCTGTCATGGTGCGGTCGACGTGTGGTGGAGGGGGGGGGGGGAGGCGGCGACGTTGTCATGGTGCAGAGGAACTCCATTCGTCAGCTGCCCCCTCCTTTCGTTCTGTGTAGCCCGACATAGTTTTGTTAGTGTCTCGCAGTATCTTGCCACGTTGTTGTACCTCCTTGCAGGTAGTCGACAAGGAAAACGCCTGTCCTATCCCAGATTACCGAGGCCATCACCTTCCCCGCTGACGCAGTTTGCTTGAACTTCTTGACATTTGGAGAACCGGAATGCCGCCATTGTTCTGATTGTTCCTTAGTGTCTGGCGTGAAGTAGTGGACCCAAGTCTCTCTGAATCCAGAAATCCTTTACCCTCTTCCCGGTAACGGCGCAGAAACTTGCGGTCTATTTCGATGCGCTTCTTTTTGTGTTCGTCAGTGAGCATTCCACCAACCTGGCACAATCTTGCGATACACCAAAATGTCCATCAAAATCTTGTCCACGGTAGTCTTAGAGCCCTATCAGTTCGACAATCTCTCGCATAGCCACACACCGATCCGCAAGCAAAACTTCGTCACTGTCTCGTCCGAAACTGATGGACGCTCGCGACCGGCCTCGACGAGCACGTTTGAACGGCCGTCTGCCAACTCCCTACACCACTTCCGAACGTTCTTTACGTCCATACTTTTCTCCATACACATCGGTCAACTGGCTGTGGATTTCAGTAGGGGTTGATCCCTTAACCGCAGAAATCAAATAACCGAACGCAATTCACGGGAGTGTCTATTTCCGCTTCCATCGTTAACGGCTGCTACGTCAAGAATGAGCGTCGTAGAGAGATGGGAACTGGCAAAAATAGTGGTGTGGGAAGCAAGGAACACGGCGCTGTTGTCAGATGTAAGCTACCTTCTCCGTCCCGACGGTAGCTCTTTGGACACCTTACTTTACGGACAAACCTCGTACATTATATTTCATACTTACGTTTTAGAGTATTTGTTGAACCACAAATTTCATACCCATTTCTTAACATCTCACGGACGGAGTATTTTGTAATTCACATTTCGCAAAATAACAAAGTCGAGGCCGAACATTACAACTTTTTGGTACAACATAGCCTGTCACATTCTCGATTCTTTCAGCACATCATAACAATTGGTGATAACCAAATCTTTATGGTAGGTACGTATTCGTGACTTCTGCATCTGTCGGTAGCATTCGTACTGTACCCCCGTGTCGCTGCCGTCAACCTCTGGAAGAAGGTGTTCTGCACACAATGCCCTGTTCCTTTTAAGAAGCCGGACCACTTCCTTCTGTGACCTTCACAAAGTTTCCCCAAAAATTAAATTGACGTATATGGTCAGTTTTCCCTCTGTCAAACAGTAAAGCAAATGCTCGTATCTTTTCCCAGTTACGCTTATTATTTCATTTCTCAATTAGCCACGGCACTTACTCTTCACATATCTCCATCACTTTCTTCTTTCTCTCATTCTTCCATCCACCCACTCGCTCATGTCCTTCGCAGGTATCGCGCGAAGTTTAAATCTACCTGCCTGCGATTTGTCTTCATTGTTCTACTTCTCATGAACGGATGTAAATGGTGTGTGTGTGTGTGTGTTTTTTTTCTGCGCTATAGTAACTTCTAAATGTTGTATTTTCTATTAGACGTAAATGTAATGCGAAATACACTATCTAATCAGAAGTACCACGGTACCCCTAAGTAATGCGAAATTAACTACAAGAAGGCGCTAGAGGAGAACCCGCCAATGTAAAAGAAGGCGGTGAGTGTCGTACTGTCACTAGACAAACTGCAACAGCAGAGTGGGGGTCAGTTAGAGTTCAGTGACTTCGAACGCTGACCTTTCACTGGATGTCACCTGCGTAACAAACCTATCACGGACATTCCAACTCTTCTAAAGCTGCCCTAGTCGACTGTTCCTGATGTGATGGTGAGGTGGAAATGCGAAGGAACAACCACAGCGAAACCAAGAGCTGGCAGACATCATGTTCGACGGACAGCGACCGTCGAGCATTGCGGGGAATGGTTGAAGAAAAAAATGAGCGGGTGAATTCCAAAGTCATAAAAGCAGTCCAGATAGTGTGCGTATGAAGTTCAAAGAATGGGGTACAATGCTCGAGCAGCTCTTCATAAGCCACACATTCACACTATAGCCTGTGGCAATCTGGTGGGAGGACTTGTCCGGCTAGTGCCTGGAGAATGTCAAATACCATAACGCGTGGTGACAACAGTGAAATACAAAGTAGTTGGTGTTACTGTATGGATGTGCTTCTCTTGGTTAGTATGTGGTCCCCTTATTCCGCTTAAGAAAACACTGAGTACCGAAGGATGTGGAAACATTATACAGTGTGGCGAAATAAATAAAAAAACATTTGATTTTATTGTGTTTTTAACTTTAGAATTTTTGAAAGGCTTTTTGACAGATCGTATTGACTGGCTTGAATGCGGACAAATACAGTGCTGCGTGAAATATGCCTGTAATATAATTTACCATTTCGATTAATTACATTTTGAATTCTACGTCATTGTTGATTTAATCAGAGTTCTCACCTTAGACGTAGAATTAGTCCTTCTGCCACAATATTAATTCATCAGTCGCCATCGAAGTTCTTCTCTTTGTTGACCGTGTGTATCTTCCTAAGTCGGCATCGGTTCACTTCACGAAGACGGTGGAAACCAGGGAATACAATGCTACGTTGCTTTAAATAATTTTCGTAACACTTCGATACTTCTCACTATTTTTTATTCACAAGACAATAAGACTTGCTCTGCTCGTCGCACAAACCACAATTACTAACTACATGGCTGCCTTTCTCACAGTCCAAAAATCACGTCCATCCTCCACGAGGCAACAATCGAAAGTGTCCCTTAGCTCCTTGGAGTATGAAACAAAAGAGAATCCAATGTGAACTTTACAAAGATTATAATATACATGCCTCTCAATTTATCTTTGGCGCAGCTTTTAAGATATTGTATGTCTCTGCATAGGAATGTGTCATTACAACTGCCCCCCTACTGTATACTGTCACTAGAAAATTTTATTTGATTGACAGGATACAGTAGTCGACCTTGCAATTGATAGGTTTGGGGGTCTTTTATTTACAACCTTCATTTTTATTGTCTCATTTTCATGGCACTGTGAATTCTTTGGTATTACTGAGTGTGTGTCAGTTTTTGGTATACTTATGATAATATTTACAAACCTTAATCCTAATATACAAAGTTTTGGTTAACATTGAGAAAACATCATGTGGTAAAGTTTGTACAATAAAATATACAATGAATACAACGTTAATACAAATGTTTCCTTCCTCATCAGAGGTGAAAATTAAGTCCTTGTATTGCTTTCTGTATTTATTCTGGGGCGACGAGCTTTGTTCGCTAGCCCGTGTTGAATATGGGCGGGTGATACGCGCGCCTGATTGTTTGGTCGTCCGTTAGCCGGCGACGTTGGTTGAATGCACGCGCCAGTGCACTGAATATACACCGACGTGAGGGTACCGTCAAGACTTCCGAACCTCAGTATGCGTGTGCTTTTTGTAGTTCCTTCCAGTACTTAGACTGGATACGACGAGGTACATTGGAATATGTGCCCCGAAGAACACACCACACTATGTGCGAGGTGGAGGACGATCCCGTCGATGCCGCTCCAGGTAAGAAGCGTACCATGTCAAACTTGTTTGGCATTGTCCTTTCCTATTGTGACGCCATGGGTCGTTTGACGATACTAGCTTCAATTTTTCGATGTCCCTTGTTTAGGCTCGCTGACACTTGCAACGTAGCACTACTTTGCACAATTTCAATTTCTACACACACCACTTTAACCGCGAGTATTGCGATCGAAACTTTCTTTTCACTACTTTTTTCTTCGCATTAACCCCTTTTACCTATTGTACCGAGATTCATTCCCCTCAATACTTCTGGTCAATGTACATAAATATTCACAAATTTGTAAGTCACGGGATTTGGCATGAAATACAAAGTACATCACATACAATGGAATAACATAAAACACATACAATATATTGGCTACATTAATTACAGGAAAAAACTATCGACGAAAATTGAAAAAAAATTTTTGACCACTCATAGTGGCTTCTTCGTCTTGGATTTTACTGACACACACACACCTTTTTCCATTAATCAGTTAGAAGGAACAAGTCCTTTGTTTTCTTTCTTGAACTCGAGTGTAAGTTAAGGTTTACCTTCGTTACGTATTCTTCATACGCAACGATATGCATCAGCATGCAGAGAACACACCTGTAGCCGCTCCACTGTAGCTTGGGAAGGGAATTTTCTACCTTCTACTTAGGGTAATGGCAACGACTACGTGTATGCTACGGTTTTTACCTATAAAATCTGAAAATGCACGAAATAATCATTTATATGTAGCATAACCCTAATATGTACAGTGTTTTGTGCTTAAGCACGTTCTGGTGTGCTTGTAAATCATTACCTCTAATAAAATTTCCTACATTAACATAGACATATTAACATAAAATTTTGAAGTTCAGGGTGTAGCTACTATTAATATGTACAGTGTTTCATAATAGCGGCACGCCCTTGTGTGCGTGTATCATTTTCAATTTAAGTACGCTTATAGGCGTCCTGTGTTATCATGGGAGAAAAAATACAGACATTTTAATGCATCGGTTGTCATGAAAATCTATGTACACGAATAATCAGACTTGCATAGCTTCAGTGCAGCATGAAATTCTGTATGACGTTCTTTTTTTTTCACAGTTTATTTTATAGACGATTCCTTTGCTTACAGGTCGTCGATCACACTACTTACCTGTTTCTCGTACAGCGGCAATATCATTTTCATTCTTTGTGACTGTAAATCGTGATATGTATGTAAGATATAATTTTAACGTGATATATCATTTCATGTTTCAAGTGTGTAAAGTAATCCATACCTTCCTTCTGCATACATGAGTGAAGAATCGCTAATGTTGCACTTTGTATCAGGTTTTTCGCATTTTCTCGTAAACTCGTAGAGTCTTACGGTTTTAATTAAGTTGGTTCTTGACGTTAGGTATACCTGTTTATACGAAGTTGTCTTAGAGTTTAATTTTCCTTATACACTTCTACGTTGTTTAAGTTCCGTACATGTACAGAGCTTCTTTCGCCTTTCACACATTCATACATACGTTTATACACACAAAAAATATCTACCACTATAATATACACATTGCTGGTGGGGCCCTTTTTCGGTACCCTGCACCATTCCCTCAATATTCCAAAATAATTCAGAGTGTGCTGAGCATCGTCCCTTATACTAATAATACTTACAACTAAATATTTCTCCTTACATACATAACAGCCTTACGGTCCATTAATGCGCAATCATTCCACATTTTCCTCCTTTACACTTTAGCCTTCGTACATGTAACCTCGTGTATAGCTTATATATTCTACAAAGTTGTTTGCTGAGTGCTTTAGGTGTTTCCTAACGTTAATGTGTTTCAAATCCTAGGTATTTGCTTTGAGAGCGATTCAGTTCATTACTCACGCTGCATAGATCTGTTTATTATTTTCCTATTTTAACGCTTGTGTCATTCTTTTCCTTAGTCACAAAAATTCACACGTTTACCTTGTTGTTCATTCTAAAAATCGCTAGCTACTGTGTAATGTAAATGTATGCGTTATCTCTTTGCTTTCCTCTTTGCTGCTTTTTCCCAAAATGTAATTGTGTGTTGTTCTCGTGTACATAACCTTTCATCCGGTTATCTATCTGCATTATTTATTTTTTTTTTCTATTTTCTTTCTCCTTCCGTACAAGCTAAGATTTTACTCAATATAATATAATATTACAATACCGTCCATGACCAGTATGTCCTTGTATGTTCACTTTTATTACGTAATACCAGCTTATAATTAAATTTTCTAAGCTACTATTTACAAGACTTGAGTATCCTTTTCTTTCTTGTTTTTGAATGGCTCTCGTCACTGTGTCTCATAGTAAGCGTGGTCTCAAAACTTTTAAACGTTCCGCGCATGCACGCTTGTGTACCATGACTGGACTGCAGGCGCGGAGAAAACTCTGCATTGTTGGTGAACATTATTCGTGATAGCCGCCATCGTGTAATATGAGTCACGTGTCGTCTGGACTCGACCGCGCATGCGCCTTCGCGCTTTGTATACACTCAGCTGATCGGACAGGGAAGGGGGAAGATTTCTCCCCGGCTCGCTGCCTACAGCGCGGCCAATGACCTCGTCTTGCCGTACCGCTATCGCGTGCTCGTCAGCTGAGCGTTGTATTGCAACTTTGACGCGTGGTTTGTTGCTCGTCTCAAGCGAACAAACTCTGGCCTTCGCGCTAATTTGGCATTGTTCTTCTCTCTTAAATAACTGAGTTAGACTACAAAAGTACCGTATGGTTTATTGTGTAGTGTTAAGACTCACAGTAACACATGTTTCATTAGGTGTGGTTAACTATGCGTTTTTTAAGCTGGCATATGCTAGTTTCAATGTTTACTTTATGCTGCCGGAAAACTTCCATACCTAAAATACAATTGACGATTAACTTGTCAACGATTAAGAATGTACAGTTTATCGTGACATCGCTAATGGTAACAGGTATTTGCGTCTGCCACTTAATACTTTTTGACTTGTTACCTACAGCTGTCAAGATTTTACAATTTTCCGTTGGCAACACTGGTACTTGTAATGCTGTCGAAACTTCTTTAAATAAACTGTTAGAAATAATATTCGTAGATGCGCCTGTATCTAAAATTACGTTGGTAATTATAGTTCCTATCTTTGCTGTTATTACAGCCTGCACGAGGTCACTTACCTTGTCCGGTGCTTTCTTCTCTTCTTCACATAGATCATCTTCTACGGTCGCATCCTGATCATATCTTAAAAATAATTGTCTAAGATGTAATGTGTGCTTGTTTGTGCCCCCTGTTGTCAAATCGGTCGACCGGTGGGGGCTCATTACGACCGATTGTTGTTTACCGGTGGAGACAAAGGCGTTGCTTCAGTACTGTCCGTTACCTCTACAAAGTGTACTGAGTGGTTATTCTGTCGCCAATTAGTTTCCGGACCGCTGCGTGCAACATTTTCTTGCAACCGGCCGTCGCTATTCCTCCTTGGTCTATCATTCCTATTACTGTAACTATTGTAATTTTCATTTGTGTGCCGCCTTTCATCACGCGGGCCTGACCAATCATTCACGTGATTTCTATCATTTCCATACCGCCGTGGACCGTAATCTGTACGATACCTTCGGTCTTCACGTCTCTGTAGCCCCGAATTCCTCCGATTCCCGTAATTCCAGGTTCCATTATTTGGCCTTGTCGCATACGGATGCCAACTGTGTGGGTTTTGTCCACTGCCATTAAAATGATATCCGTTACCGTTGTTTTGATTGGTTCCGGAATATTCATTCCGATTACTTGTGCTCGGCTCTTCTTCGTATATTAGATCAATTGAGTCAAGCACGGAAAGAAAGTATTCAAGGTCGTCTCCGGTATGGTTACCAATTTTTCGCGTAAGTTCGCGGGTAGTCTGTTTTTCAGAATTTTGAGAACGTCTACGTGCGGTATTGGATTATTCCAATAGCGCGTCTTATTCAAGTACTTTTCGAAATACTTTCTCAACCCGCCGTTTTTTAGGTTGAACGGTTGTGGGTTGAATACCTCACGTCGCAGTCTTTCTTGGACCCCAGCAGACCAATATTTCTCCAAGAAAGCCCGTTCAAATTGTTCGTAGGTGACGCACTGTTCAGCCATGTCTGTGGCCCACAAAAGTGCGTCGCCTTGTGTGAAGCCTACTACATATCTAATCTTCTGTGCCTCAGTCCAGTTTCTTGGTAAGACATTTTTAAATGCTCTTACAAATACGACTGGATGAGTTTTTCTGGATTCTGTGGAGAAAACTGGAAACTGTCTATGTTTCAACAGGCTCTCATCGACTAGAATCGTCGAGATGCAAGGCGACACGCCTACTGCCTGTTGCAGCACCGCGTTTGGCGAATAGCCATTGTTTGCCTGCGCCGGTGCGTGCACATACGCCGAACTGGGCGCGTGATGTTCTGCGTTATTGACATCGTAATCTGGCACGGGTGAATAAGTGTCGCGCTGCTTGTTGCTTGACGTAGGCAAGTCATTTGAAGCATTCAGTCTACCAGCAATTTCCTTGCGTATTCTATCCTCGGCTACTTTGATTTCATTACCTAATTTTTCAAAAAGTTTTGTTTCCCGGTCAGTTATTGATTCATTTACATTACCGTTTTCTAAAGTTTCATTTATTTTGATAATGTCCGCGTTGATACGTCGAGTCTCCTGTTTCAGAAAACCGACTTCTTCGTTAACTTTATTAACTTGGTCAGGTATTTCTTCACATGCGGACTGTACTCTTGTTAAATTTAATTGAATAGCCTGTACGTTTTCATGTATTTCTTTTTGTACGGTTTGTGTTTGATTGTGTGTTTCTACTATTTCTGACAGTTCCTGTTCCTGTTTGTTTGTAAGATCTGACAATTTCTTTTCTAAGTCATTTGCTAATACATTGTATACACTATTGACGGTTTTGATGACTTTGTCTTCGATCTTTTGATCGATTTCATTGGTGAGTTTATTTAAGCGTTGATCGAAATGTCTGTGCATGTTTTCAAATTGCGTGTTTACACTTGAAAACTGCTGTTGGAACCCAATTTCCATGTTTGACAATTTTGTGTTTGTCATGTTGTGGCTGATTTCTAGATTCGACAGTTTTGTGTTGGTTGTGTTGTGGCTGACTTCTAGATTCGCCAGTTTTGTGTTCGTTGTGTTGTGGCTGATCTTTAAATCAGATAATTGCTCGCTCACGTTTGACATCAGACTATATAATGCCTCAAGCGTAACTGACGAAGCTTGTGTGTTTGTATTTATGCCATTATTTGTAGCCATTGTTTCTCTACCACGATCTGATTGAATCGAAACCGGGCTAGGTTCACTGATTTCACGCGAAATATTTTCATCTGATCTGGTAATCGATGCTTCATCGACTGTGCACAAGGTTTCATTTGCAAGTGGTTCATTATTGTTAATCCCTGTGGAGTGCAATTGAATCGTATTTACTTCTACATTATGTTGTGCTGAAAAACTAATTGCGTCATCATTTACGTCACTATTGTCAGAATCGGTGACGTGTCCATGAACATTTGTCAAATTAAAGTTCTCCGATTCCATTGTGGAGATATTATTTTTATCTGTACTTTACTGTTAATCTAAATCTTTAAATTCTCTCGCAGTTGAATTAATAGAAATATCTCGCGATTGTTATTTGTTGCGCGTCGGAAATTTACAAGATGGCGCACTACGTCTTCTAATTCTGCGATTGTTGAACATAAAAAGGTAATTATCAAAGTGTAATTGTGTGTTGCCACAAACACTACCAGGATTTTAATATGGAAAGGAAAAGGTTCTGCTTTAAGTGGAGCTAAGCCAAGGTGCAGCCACTGCATGCGTTTGCGCTTTCCTACCTTAATTCCGGCTGAGCTGCGTCACTCACGATTACGTTAGTTTTGTAAATCCTTGTCCTTGTTCCTTCTGGTTATTGTGCCATCCGTTTATACAGTTAATATTGTTTCACCTTATTCATCATTTTCCATGTGCGTCATGTAACAGAGAAACAGTAATTAGTACAAGTACATTTGTAGCACAACAATCAAGTACTTACTCTTTGTTCCACCAGCACTGTCCCTGTCAGCGGTCGCCAGTGTGGCGAAATAAATAAAAAAACATTTGATTTTATTGTGTTTTTAACTTTAGAATTTTTGAAAGGCTTTTTGACAGATCGTATTGACTGGCTTGAATGCGGACAAATACAGTGCTGCGTGAAATATGCCTGTAATATAATTTACCATTTCGATTAATTACATTTTGAATTCTACGTCATTGTTGATTTAATCAGAGTTCTCACCTTAGACGTAGAATTAGTCCTTCTGCCACAATATTAATTCATCAGTCGCCATCGAAGTTCTTCTCTTTGTTGACCGTGTGTATCTTCCTAAGTCGGCATCGGTTCACTTCACGAAGACGGTGGAAACCAGGGAATACAATGCTACGTTGCTTTAAATAATTTTCGTAACACTTCGATACTTCTCACTATTTTTTATTCACAAGACAATAAGACTTGCTCTGCTCGTCGCACAAACCACAATTACTAACTACATGGCTGCCTTTCTCACAGTCCAAAAATCACGTCCATCCTCCACGAGGCAACAATCGAAAGTGTCCCTTAGCTCCTTGGAGTATGAAACAAAAGAGAATCCAATGTGAACTTTACAAAGATTATAATATACATGCCTCTCAATTTATCTTTGGCGCAGCTTTTAAGATATTGTATGTCTCTGCATAGGAATGTGTCATTACAACAGCCTTGTGTACTGCGTACAGAAGAGGATCAGTTCAGGGACGATGACCACTGGTATCAGCATCACAATGCACCCTGTCATAGAATAGCATCTGGGAGGCAACGGTTTGTGGACAGTTACATTCCTGAAAGTCCTGCCCTGCCCAAAGTCCCGACCAGAATCCAATGGGAAACCTTTGACATGAGTCAGAAGGCCGACTTTGCTCTAGATCCCAGCGTCAGACAAGACTACCTTCTCTGATTTGGACTCTCGAGCAAGAATGGTCTACCATTTCTCCATAGACATGGGATACATCATTGAGAGCGTTCCCAGCATAGTTCACCCCATTATGAAGGCAAGAGGGGACACGCTGCATATTATCCTCTAATAGGTGGCCAGATACTTTTGATAAGTGCTGTATGTAGAGTGGCTAGTTAGATGTCAGAGAGGTCAAATATATACATCCTTACGAGAAAAAATAACCTGGTTTGAGAGACGAATTATGTGATACGCTCTGTCCCTGGTTGTTTGCTCAGTCTTCTTGAGTCAATTTCTTTGTGTGTTGTGCTGGAGGCAGGCAGGGCCGACAAGTTACAGGTTATTTGTGTGGCCTTTGCTGCTGCTTCTGTGCTCTCCGAATGCAGCGCAGGGGCGGCCCTGCACGCCCACCTGCCACCAAAGGGTCGTGGCTCGCACCCCGAGAGACCAATTAGCTGTGTGCGCGGCCGCTTTCTCTGCAGAGCAGCAGCAGTAGCAGCAGCAGTAGCAGTAGCAGGCTTTCGGCGCCGCCAACGCTCGCCACTGTGCGTTCCTTGTTTACACGCTCACTGACACGCTTTTGACGCGCTCACTGTTCATACACTTGGAACATTCTCGGACGAGATAACGGGAAGAAAAAGTCGTCCTTCGGAATGGCCAAGGATTACTGATGAATTATTTCATTAATTACCGGTTTCTTTCATCTCGTTAATTTAAGGTTCCTTTCTCTTCTTGCAGTAGACTTTCAACCTTTCCGGCCTTCATAGACAAAATATGTCTCTCGGTAGTCCTACATCTTTCTTCCTTATTGGTTTGTGTGATAGTACATGTTAGATAAATATGTATGCCCCCATTCTGTTGATATGTTGTTTCTACGAGGGTTGGAACTTAAATAGTGGCAACTATTTATTCACAACCGATACAAAAGAGTTACATGTTTGCACCTGTTACTGTCCTCCAAACTAGTCACCAGCGTTGTGTAGAACCCGTTGCCATCGATGTGGAAGGCGTAGTATACCGTTTGCAGAGCCCGTTCTGTTGATGGTGCTAATGGAGCTGTCTACTGCCTGTCGAATCTCTGGGACTGTTCTGAAGCGAATGCCATGAGGTGGTTCCTTCATTTTCGGAATCAAATCGAAGTCACAAGGACTTAAATCCGTGGAGTAGGGTGGATGGTACAGTACTTCCCAGTCCCATCGACCGAACAGAGCAACCACAGCTTGTGCTGTATGCGCCCGCGCATTGTCGTGCAAAATGATCGGTGGGTTGCACAGAAAGTGTCGCCGCTTCTTTTGCAAAGCTGGTCTCAAGTGATGCTCCAAAAACGAACAATAATACTGTGCATTGACGGTCTGCCGTGGAGGAACGTGATGCGTTAGGATAACACTATCACAATCGTACACGACATTCACCATAACTTTAAACCGCTCCATTCGCTACATCAACAGAACAGGCTCTGCTAACGGTATACTACGGCTTCCACATCGCTGTTAACGGGTTCTACACAACGCTGGTGGCTACTTTGAAAGACAGTTACAGGTGCAAACATGTAACTGTTTTGTATCTGTTGTGAATAAATAGTTGCCACTATTTAAGTTCCAACCCTTGTATTTCATACATCCTTGCTCCATTTTTCTTATTTTATTTTGTATTTGATCCCTGAGACAACATCTTTCAACTTTCTTCAAAAATTCATTTCATTTGACTATATTCTTCCTTTTTATTTCTTAGTCAGTGTTCAGAGAGTCGCCTGCATGCAGTAGAACAGTGAGAGCCGTTCGAAATCTTAGCTTTGCATCGTTCCTTGCCTTGCCACCCAGTGTTTTGTGTATAGCGACACATACCACTTGTAATTTATTTAAGGTAGATGTTCATATTCATAGCTAATGTCGCAGACCAGCAGCTGAAGATGATTCACCTTTTCCATTGATTATTCATCTGATACTATTTTGGAACAAGTTGGAAATTTCCCTTTGTTGGCAATTTTTAGTTTTTTTTAAGTGAAATTTTTAGATGACAGTCTGAGTGTTCACTTACATACCATCTGCTGCAGGCTCGTCCATCCGAGGCCGCCGCCGCTTTCTGGAACTGCCGAACTCTGTCTTACTTGGCGTTTGATGGCCTGTATATACGGCGTTTGATGGCCTGTCTGCTTATAGCTGGTGCGTGACTGCGTCGCTTTTTACTTCACATTCTTAGTCTTTGCGCGTGAAATCAGTGGAATCTCAATGCGTATGACCTCTTATCGGACTGACGAAAGTGGCTTACCCTTTGTGCGTCAGCCTAAGTTGCAAGACTTACTGATAATATTCATACTTCGATGATTTTTTTTCTGGCAACCTTTTACGATTTGGTCATTATCCTACGGTGCCCCTACATCTGTCATATCAGTGACTCGATGTAAGTCCTTGAAGTAGTAATAAGCTGCATGTATACGACTAGTAGATAATGTCGGAAGTTCCATGAGGCTTTTAGCGGATGATGCTGTAGTATACAGAGAAGTTGCAGCATTAGAAAATTGCAGGAAATGCAGGAAGATCTGCAGCGGATAGGCACTTGGTGCAGGGAGTGGCAACTGACCCTTAACATAGACAAATGTAATGTATTGCGAATACGTAGAAAGAAGGATCCTTTATTGTATGATTATATGATAGCGGAACAAAGACTGGTAGCAGTTACTTCTGTAAAATATCTGGGAGTATGCGTACGGAACGAGTTGAAGTGAAATGATCATATAAAATTAATTAATTGTTGGTAAGGCGGGTACCAGGTTGAGAGTCATTGGGAGACTCCTTAGAAAATGTAGTCCATCAACAAAGGAGGTGGCTTACAAAACACTCGTTCGACCTATACTTGAGTATTGCTCATCAGTGTGGGATGCGTACCAGGTCGGGTTGACACAGGAGATAGAGAAGATCCAAAGAAGAGCGGCGCGATTCGTCACAGGGTTATTTGGTAAGCGTGATAGCGTTACGGAGATGTTCAGCAAACTCAAGTGGCAGACTCTGCAAGAGAGGCGCTCTGCATCGCGGTGTAGCTTGCTATGCAGGTTTCGAGAGGGTGCGTTTCTAGATGAGGTATCGAATATATTGCTTCTCCCTACTTACACCTCCCGAGGAGAACGCGAATGCAAAATTACAGAAATTCGAGCCCGCACAGAGGCTTTCCGACAGTCGTTCTTCCCGCGAACCATACGCGACTGGAACAGGAAAGGGAGGTAATGACAGTAGCACGTAAAGTGCCCTCCGCCACACACCGTTGGGTGGCTTGCGGAATGTAAATGCAGATGTAGACTACTGGGCACATTGTGTTGTGATATCCTTCTGAAAAGTTCCCATAACGTTACACATGCTAAGTAGCCATCACGTGATTCTTTTTACTGAAAATAATTCTCACGTAAAGATAAAGATATACCAGAGGTACTGGAATACTGTCGTTATGATGTAGAAACGTTCGACCACGGTATAGCACTTGCCATTTCGCAGTGCACTTGTGATTTATATTTGAGCTACTAGAGCTGTTTGTCTTGATGTGTCAGATTCTGACAGTGCTGTCAACTGTAAAAAACGTGACTGATGAGTGAGCAAGGAGCAGGACTCGTACCCAAGAAGAGAGAGGATTAAATGTAGAACTAGTTACAGCCGGTTTAGTTTTTCCAGGACGGCTAACACTATACGATTTTACCAAACTATTGCCGCCATCCAGCACCAAAATATTAGTTTCCAGGAAAGGTGTGGCAGGAGCGCTGTCACGCTCGTGAACTGTGCAGATCCAGAGAGGTCCTCGCAGTCCCACGGATGGTGCAGCGCCGAAGCGCCGGTCGTTGCGTGAGCCTTCACACGTTTTTACTGCGTCGCCTGCTCCACTGAATGTGCGACTGAAGTGTTTGGCTGATGCCATCGCTGCTTTAAGGAGGGGGGCTGACGGAGGCGTTCCGGTAACGTGCCACACTCTCAGCGAGTGCCTGCCGCGGCTGGGAACAGTGTGGATCACGACGATCAGCAGATATTAAGATCAACCAGTGCCGTCCACACATTCGGTTTTGATTTTGAAAAACTTTTTATCGCCAAAATTGCATTATTTTATATTCATTACTGAAATCCAGTTTGGACAATTGAAACTGTCATCTTCTCATTTCAAAAATTTGTTTGGATATAAATCGTGATTCATAATGAGTTTATTACTCACGCTAGGTCGTCATTATGGTGGCGAGTATGCAACACATTATACGTAGGCTCTTTCCAAACTGAAACCATACGCTGATGGAAAAACATACCGTGCAGTGAGCATGTTCACATACACAGCACTTCACTGACGCTTGTTAGTTCTTAAAATGCATGCAGATTTGTACAAATTCTTATGTTTACTTGACCTGTCATGTACAGTATGGATACACCTGCTCTAAGTACGCGGTGCAAATGTAGTTGAAGATAAGAAGATGACTGTTTCAGCTATCGAAACTAGTCGTCAATAATAAATATTTGTTAACTAGTTAGCGACCTCTCCTTCACTCATGTACACAGTATGGCCCACAGAGATTTTTTGTTTTATGTAATCGAATTTTTGTCTTGTTCACAGATTGTAACACCTTCTAGGCTTTTTACGCTATTTAAGGCCATATAAGCATGACCTGTTCCGAATGTATATTTGACCAATAAGCTATTTTGGTATTTGGGCCCAAAGTTGCCCTTTGGGTTCTTGCGCAGATATTTCCATAGCAACTTTCAACCCTAAAGAATATTTATTTATATCTAACCGAGAAATGAAATACCAGTTTCATAAATTGAGCTCTAAATTTTTTTAATGTATCGAAGTATTTTCTTAAAGGTTTTCATCCCGTATTGCACTCCCTTGGGGGTTGAATTTTCCGAAACACTGAAACACAAATTTTTTAATTTCTAACTGAAAAGTCAAATAGCAATTGTCACAGATGTAGTTTTAAAATCCTTTAGTAGTTCTTTAGTTATTATTTATTTTGAAATAACTTTCACTATGTTACTCCCTTAGTAGTCGAATTTCCAAAAATGCTGACAAACTTATTTTTTATTTTGTGACTGCTTCAAATACCTTTCGTAGTTCTACCTTCAAAATTCCACTTAATAGCGACATGCTTTCAAAACGCCTTTCGTCCACTATTTCACCCTCTTAGGAGAGGAATTTCGGACAGTCCCTTGCTAAACGAAGCCTACAGTATAAGATGCGTACTTGAAGTTTCTACCCTGAGCTGTTTGGGCTGGACGAAGATGAGTCGGTCAGTCACTCAGTCAGGACATTCTTTCGTACATATCTCAGCTATAAAAATTTTCTCAAGTTAAACATAGATCGCTCCTTCCCATATTAGAATTTAAGATCAGTTTAGAACATTGCCCTGATACAAGGTGTTCTAAGATCCCATTACAAATTCTAGGACTTGCTAAGGGGATTGAAGAGATAATGTTTTAAATTGGAACCCATGTCCGGAAACTTATCGCCTTTACAAGTGATTTATTTGGTGTGATACTTTACATCAGTTGTTTTACAATTCCATTTACTAGTAACCAAGGACGCGTTCTTTTCACCGTATTGCAGTACGGCCTGTAGCGACCCTTTCTTCTATCCCGACTTCCGTATCTTGCATGAAAGTAGGAATGTTAATTTATCTGTACATTGACTGCTATTGAGGGGTTTTGTTTTATCCCGGCTAGTTCTTAAATTAACCCCAGTGAGTCACTACACGTATTGTCTGCCCAGTTTTGAAGGAAAAAACCATAAGTAAATTAATACTAGTGTTTTCAATAGATTCTCGTTCACTTGTTTCAGTTACTAGTCTGCAGTTTATTCTTGGTGAAAATCACGTAGCCTAATTATTTATTAACCTAAACCGAAGTAAAGTTCAAGACGAATAGTCAGATTCAAATTAAGACGTTATTTTATTTATATCAGAGATACTAAACAATGTTCTGTCACTTTCGGTAAAAAGATTCTTCCCGTTTAATACCCATAAACTGTCACGAACTATGATTACTAGTCGCGTGAAGTAAAACTTTTCCACTATCACAATACAAAGTCCGAATCTGTCCAAAAATCGTTAATTCCGTAAAATATTTAAATCTTCACACGAAGTGACGTTAAAGTCAGAGAGATTATTGATCACCTCCCCGTTCCTCTAATATGACAAAAGTTCTGATTCTGATCTGAAATTAATGCTACCCAAAAAAACAATCTCGTGATTTATTCTTGCGCCCTGGTTTAATAAAGCTCCTATTGTTGCTTCCTAAAGCTGTACGTCCTAATTGACTTCGAACAAACTAGAGGATAGAAACTGGAGTATCATAATTGCATTGTATGTCTATTTATACTTTAGTAAACGCTATCTTTGGTGTTCAAGACCTACGTTCTGTGACTATAATATTGATTTTCTCATACATAAGAATAACTAATAATTTAACCATTTCTATCGTTTTCCCCCCTCCCATGCTTCCAAAATTTATGATTAAAATTCTTTTCTTTTTCTATTATTTTTCTACTATAGATTTCCCTCTATTTGTCTCTTATTTCTATTTCGTAAATTACTACTTGTGGAGGAGCTTGGGACATTTTCTGAGTATATATTTCGAGGGCATGGGAGCTAATTTGGGAGCTATTTTGGTTTATTAACACAGAGGCGTTGTGGGCGTTACAGGCCCCTTCCAATTTGGGGGTACGGCGTCTCCTTGGAGCACCACGGTCGCACCTGCTGACGGTGAAGGTACTCTTTCCCGAAGACGTTGCGTAATATTGGCGAAACGGGTGTGCGGTGGAGTCGAATGTTGTCCAGAACGACCTTGGTAAAGGCGACGAGCACCTGTTCCATTACCGTGGGCTTCGCCAAACACGAAGATAATGTCAGTATTTTCTGCAAATCTGCACACATCCATGTTTCTCTAACACTCGGAGACACGTGAATGAGGCTCGGACCAGGTCAGAGAGGTAGGACAGACGTCACATGACATCAGCCGATCCGAAATAAGCACCCCCCCCCCCCCTCATCCACCCACCTTCCGTGACTATCCTGCTGCATACCTACCTAGCAAACATTTTTTCAGTCGGCAGTAGCACAGAAACTGCACACGTTTTCGGGCATAGATTCCAATTCAAATTATCGTCTACTCAGTCCCCTGTACATGTCATAGAAGCTTGTAAAGGGGGCTTTAGAGCAACCTGTATACAATAAGGTGGCAGAAAGTCTAAAATGTTTCGGTTCTGAAAAGGTTTCGGTTTTTGTGTTTGTGGTGGCTGTGTGTTCATTTCCCTAGATCTTTCGTGACGTTCATGTGCTAGACTTCCATGTTTCCGTGTCAAATATGCTGAACTTACGTCTCGACCATTTCAATCTTTGTATGGACATAAAACCAAACTCTGAGTTCGTGCATTACGTCTGAAATTTTTCTTCTTTAGGTTATGTTTGTTGCTTACATTTTCATGTGGATTCTGTTTTTATAGTTTGGAGCCATTTTATCGTGTAAGATTTTCTCTTTTCGTTCTAATGTCGCTAGTAAATACCTCCATGTCGTTGTTGTAATATGAATTTTTGTATTTTTAGAAAATTGCCTTTTGTCCTAAATTATTATTATGATTATGATGCTGATACCACATGCTTCATTCGCTGGCAAAACAGGCGGGAATGTTGTAAAATTGTGCGCTGTACAAAGCAAGATGAAAGCGAACTAAGTGAAGACCAAATTTCAAATATCTAAAATCATTTCTCCTGGACCACTCCTTGTATGCCATCAACGAATTTCTATTGAAAAGCTGGTAGCACTTTAAAAAAAGTTCTCAAGTGAAATTGCATGAGTAGGACTAGGAAAAATGACCGTTAATGTTATCATTAATTATGCATAGTTACCCTGTAAACTCAGTTGTTACAAAGTATTTTGATAAAAGAATCGTTCAAATGACCTGTAGAACACGTAATTAGCTAACTAACCAAGAGCAGTCCATCTTGGGTATATGAGAGAGGGAGCTGTCAGATCTCTAAGGTATTTGATTTGTAGTCAAAAAAACGTTTTGACACACATTCTTCTACTGACGAACAATTCTACAGTGTGGTTTACAGTAGCGTTTTTAATAACGCTGTCCGTCTGAAGAGACCAGAATCTTCGTAGATTTGCTTTAGCTTGTCCCACGCTTCTTTCGCTGTTGATGTATCTGCAAGTGAACATATATCGACGGATGGATGGAGAGTATAATTTTGGCTCTTCCTGTACAAACTTTAGTTGCATCCTGTACTTCACCACTGACGCATCCCTTTTTTAGTTTTGCGCCCTAAAACCAAGGCAAAAAAGCAACGTTTTGGAAATGTTTCGTTGAATCAGAGGACTTCGGTTTATACCGAATTTATTTCTGGGCACACACACTCATTAGCAGCTACGTTGAAGTTGTTGTTGTGTGTGTCCGGGGGAGAGGGGATACAAAGCGACTGGCCCTGGTCATAGATTTTCCTAAATCGCTTAAGACATATTCCGGGATTGTTCATTAGAATGGTCACAGCGTATTACCCTCTTCATCCAATCGTATATAACGCTCCTTGTCTAATCACTCCGTTTCAGATGTGGCGTAGAATTTTTTTTCTTTCTCTCATTCGCCTCCCTCTGTCTTTGTCAGGGGAGTCTTCAGTTCATGTGAGATATGTGCGGTAATCGCCTCATAACAGACGGAAGTCGTCCGGAAACGTTCACGTCTGGGCATGTGAAACTAATGTACTGTCCCTTAAATCTCGCATGCATTTATGCACACGCACGCGGTTTCTTATTTGCTTATGTGTGTTAGAGAGAGATAAAAGAAGAAAGAGTTTGTTTGATGTATTGAATTTTACTTCCGTACCGCCTTTCACTCTTGAATATCCCAATCTGTTCCATAAAGTGCTGTGGGCGACAAATGTAAGCATGATTGATCTGAGGCGTAGATTAACACCGATGAATAACTCGAGCGGCCAGCTTTTTCTCTCCGAAGCTGAAATTACTCAATTCAGGGCCGAAGGCGGTAATGCGGCAGTAAATTGAAGGCCATAAATTTAAGATGAGACAGGGCTATTCCGGTATTCCCATACTGTCCCGCCTCGGTCACGAGTGGCCGTCAGCAGAAGCAATAGGCCGGTAAAGTGTTTTGCATCTTCAGCGTGTGGCATTAATGTGACAGCACAAGCCCGACTGATAAATGGTCCCTCTTTCCCGGCCGCAAGTCTCCTGCCGGGAGTGCTACAGTCCTTTGACGCTGCGTCCAGAATGCCAAGACCGGAAACGTTTATTCCGTTCTCCAGAATGCTAGCCAGTGTAAGTGCCACTAAACAGACCGTTACGAGCTTTGTTCCAGCAGTTACGCAGTGAAATAAACTTTCTGTAATTGTGTGTGTGTGTGTGTGTGTGTGTGTGTGTGTGTGTGTGTGTGTGTGAGAGAGAGAGAGAGAGAGAGAGAGAGAGAGAGAGAGAGAGAGCACATATCTGCGTGTGTGTTGCATACAAATACGATGTTAAACGCTGCATTTGCATTATATTGATGGATCCATTAAAAATGAGAAACTGCGGACAATCTCAAACAGAAACGGAATTGCGTGCTCAGAATCGTGGTATTAGGGTTGCGTTTTTGGAACGGATGAAAAATTATTCTACAGTGATTTACATTATCAATTTTCTGAAAAAACACACACACACACACACACACACACACACACACACACACACACACACACACACACACACACACAATTCTTAACAAATTAAGTACGCGATTTGAGGGGCCTAAACCAGAATAAAAACGATGATACTAGGTAAGTTATGGAGATGTGTTTATTGTACTTCCCATAAAGGGAATTTTCTGTAAAACTTCGTGTTGAAGCTTAAAGAATCCACAGACAATAGAAGAAAAAGCCTTTGCAAAAGCAGTACTCCACATTTTGGGAAATACGACTCTGCAAGCAATGTACTGTATTTGTTAGAAGAAAATGCTTACGTTCTTGTCAAATAATCTCTATAACTCTTGAGGAATCGCTACTCATAACTGTTATATGCTACTGTCCCTTTAGAGCCTAGTGCCTCTGTGAGCTTTACATTCGCTAACGTTCCGACATTGATTGTACACAGTTGAAGAGTTTTGGTGCCAAACGACGGTTAAGATTACATTTATTCGATTTCAGCCGTTCGAGACGGGGTGCTTCCCATGTAAGAATGCGTTTGTTTCTCATGTCACCTCCATCTGCCTAATCGTCAAACTGCAGTCGAGAGCTGAGAGTATAGTTTTAAAAGCTCGCATTAAACACTGTTAGGTTTTTTACCACATGCCGACTAATTTAAATCTTAATGTAGATCCGCCGTTTGCGCTCTAAAGTCATATCTCGGGTATTTCAGACCAGCATCTGTATTAAGTAATTTCCAGCATTCCGCGAAAAATGACAACGCGGAGTGACTGAGTTAAGACCTTCCAAATCTAATGTTGAAGTTGTCATGAAAACTGTAATGCTAGCTTTATACGCACACCTGAGTGGATTTTATAAATGTACAGAATTGAAAGTAAAATTTTAGCGAAGGAAGACCGTATCACATCGACGATGGCAAGAGAACACTCCAGTTGTGAAAAATTGAGTTTTAGATTTAATGCTCCGCGTAGTTTACAAAGGATTAAATACCTGTCATCTCGATGGAAATGACCGATCAGATCCAGGAATCTCTGCTGGAGAGGCGATAAATTTTCTGACAAAATGTTGAGTTAATGCTTAGTTTCAATGCAACAAAATGATGTACATGATAACACTGACAATCGGATTTCGTGGAAAACATCAGATTGCAGGCTGGCCTTGGTGAAATGAAAATGCATAAACAATAGCGCGCCGATGACACGTTATCGTTGTCACCAATGTAACAATTTCCAACGAATTACACACGCTAAAACATTAAAATGCAATATTAGCAAAAAGGGTAAAGCAGATGGCTAAAGAATGAAAACATAGTTAAAGGCTACCCAGCCATTGACCTTCGTCTGTGCGAATGCGCACAGGTTGCGAAACTCTTACGGGAATCGTCACCTTAGTGTGCGCGAGTAATGAGTGGATGGGCAAGTACCTATTAAGTACATTACACATGTAGATCGTGGACAGTTGGGAATGTGGGTCTCACGGGAAGCGTGCAAGGTATAAATCCCTGCAGGAGATACCGGTTTCGAGTCCCGGTCGGTTCATACATTTTCAGCTGACCTCATCGAGCTATACCAACAGCACCTGTCGGCAGCTGAGGGTTTCAATTAATTATCATTTATAGTTAAGTATATCTTCAGCACGAAGACTGGGTTTCAGCACCATAGCCCTGTTTAAGGTGTTATGATGTGGTGTAGTTTACTTTTAAAGTTCCGAGGGCATACGTTACCAGACGAGTCAACAATTTTACTGCTTTCTTCCATTTAAACGCCGCTAAAAGACAGTGAAAGTAAAATTAGAGAAATTCGAGCTTACACGGAGATTTGTCGGCAATCTTACTTCCCGCAAACCATTCGTGACTGGAACAGGGAACAGTGGAAGGTACAGTGCTGCTGCACCGCCACACGTAGTAAATTGCCTTCCTTCTACATTTGTATTATACCCAACCTGTTACAGCGGAACATACAGTTTAATGTAGGCTCGGAACACTGACGCAACTCGACATTTCCACATTAACAAACACTTCCAGAAGTGAAAGAAATTATAGGTGACGAGTGAAAGTCCTTGGACTGGTCGATGAGATACAACATTTGGAACGAGTCTTTATAAAACTATACGGTTCATCACGATTCACACGAACCCTGAGTGCGCTTCACACCCAAGGATCGATACTGTACAGTGACAGTCGGTACTTAAATTTTCCTCATCGACGCGGTCGTTACTCCTGTTCACGTGTGGTAGCACTTGGACCGGCTGAACCCTCGAACCACACCTCGTGCCACAGCAGCGAGCGACCCGAGGCGCCTAGCGAGCAGGCTGCCCGCGCGACGCGACACACCGGACTCTGGGGTGACCTTGCAGCTCTCTCTCTCTCTCTCTCTCTCTCTCTCTCTGTGTGTGTGTGTGTGTGTGTGTGTGTGTGTGTGTGTGTGTGTGTGTTTTTCTCTCGTTACGGCCGCAGATGACAACAAACACGGCGGATTCGCGGGCGTGCTACCGGCTGTAGCTGTAAAGGATCGCCAGGTGTTGCTATTAAATAACACAGCCGGATTCTAGCACAGCAAACAGCTGCCTCCCAGACCTCTGCGCTGCACCATGAAGGTGCCCAGTTTTGATCTGTCCCTCCTGCGCTTGTGGCTCCCAGAGAAAACACACCAGCTGCGGCGCCACAGCGTGGAGGGTAGACGTTACTTACTTTTCATTAAGTAATATCCTAAAACGTGCCCTCTTGTTTTCGTATCAACTTCAGATTTAGTCTCTGTTGCATTTTTGCTTCTACGCCTACATTCCATTTCATTCGATTTGGCGCAACACTCAAGGACTCTGCAGGAATAGGTTTGAAACCTCATTGATGTCGTGCTGAATTATTTTTGGATTATATACTTTCCATCCTTCGAGTACCACCATTTTTTTGCGGGGAGGAGCGGCACAATGTCATCAGTCTTCCGACTGGTTTGATGTGGGCCGCCACGAAATAGTCTCATGTGCACGCCTCTTCATTTCAGAGTATTACGTGAATCCTTCAGTTATTTATTGTATAATTCAAATATCGGTCTTGCCCTACTTTTCCTACCCTTTGCATCTCCCTCAAGTACAATGGAAGTTATTTCCTGAGGTCTTACACACGAACTGTTATCGAGTCCCTACTTCTTAACGATGTTCTCCGTATATTTCCTGCCTTACCGATTTTGCAGTGAACATATTTCTTATATTATCAGTCCACTCAATTTTCAACATCCTTCTAGAGCGCCACAACTCAAACGTTTCGATTCTCTTCTTTACCTGTTTTCGCACGGTCCATGATTCACTTTCATACAATGCTGAGCTCCAAACGTACATTCTCAGAAATTTCTTCCTCAAATTAAGACAGAAATGCCTTATTTGCCTGTGGAAGTGCTATTCTGCTTTTTATGCCCTTGCCTCGTCCGTCATATGTTAGTTTCTTTCCGAAGTAGGAGAATTTCTTCAGTTCGTATACTTTATGGTTGTCGGTTTTGCTAAATTTATCGCTAATCTCATTTCTGCTACTCGCCATTACTTTCGGCTTCGCTCGATGTACCCGTTACGCATATTCTGTATTCATTAGACCAACTTTCGTTCAAAAGGTCCTGAAATTCTTCCTAGAATTCAGTGAAGACAGCAATGTAATCAGCGAATCTAATCATTGATATCCCTTCTCCCCGAATTTTAGTCCCTTTTTTTGAACCCTCGTTTTCAGTTATTGCTTTTTCGATATGCAGACTTAACAGTGGGAGGGAAATACTGCACCTCTGTCTTAAATCCTTTCTGATTCGAGCACTTAACTTTTGGTCTAATATTCTTACTGTTCCCTTTTGGTTCTTGTACATATTGCATATTACTCGCCTTTTCTTAATAGCGTACACCGTCATATGAAATACAAAGAGAGGCATATACGGCCCTACAAGAGCGCGATGTACAGTAAAAAATTGTAGACCACCGCCGTTCGTTTTCTAATCGTTAAAGTTAGAGGACTGAAGTTTGTCAAAGGATGCTCAATGACGTGCATTGCTGTACACTGCATATGACAAAGCACAAACGGAGAGGCGAATGACTGTAAAGCTTAAAAACAGAATACCGTGATACGGGATGTTACTCAGCTCGTTTCTTCTGT
The DNA here is from genome assembly GCF_023864275.1 of Schistocerca cancellata. NCBI lineage: Eukaryota > Metazoa > Arthropoda > Insecta > Orthoptera > Acrididae > Schistocerca > Schistocerca cancellata. Next base: position 355,921,322 of record NC_064626.1, on the reverse strand, counting down.
GTTATCGTCTCCAAGTTTCTTTTATTTGGTTGTTGAGTGTCCATTTGGATTTGCTCCCACTTCAAATGAAAAGATCCAGTTTTTTTTACAATTTATGCAGTATGTTGTATAATAAAAAAGCTGTGGAGCTTTTTGCGTCTTCATTATTAAATGCATCATCCAGGAAATCTCAGCCATTATACTCAAACATAATACAAAACAGACCTGGTAATATAGTGCATCACCTCCAACACGCGCCATAAGTTACACAAAGACTGCCAAACATGCAAATATCGCAGTACCAAGATACTACAAGATATCCATTTATACGAGAGATAAAGTCATACATGATTAATTATTTACTTTATTAAAGTTTTGAAATTATCATAAAAATGATAGAAATACCGACGACGACGACGACGACGATAATAATTATACTATTACTACTACTACTACTACTACTACTAATAATAATAATAATAATAATAATAATAATAATAATTTCAAACTTTTCTGGAAATCTGGGCACGCCTGTTTATCATAGCGTTTTTGAAATAATTCTTCATTACACGTTATTTAGCTTATATTTAAATAATAATCTACACTTTCATTATTATCAAAAACATTTTAATGGTTTCTGAAGAATATTTGTCTAGTAATCGACTTTCTCGAGTGTATCGGTACTAGATAAAATGGGCCGTTGAACACAACCGCCATATGAAAATACAAACATAGGCAAATTCTGTCCTTAAAGGAACGCAATGCAACAGTGAAAGGTTATATTTTTGACATAATGAAGGCACCGAAATACGCTCGAAGATCCCTCTTCGATCCATTGAATTTTTCCGTATATTTATTCCAACTCAGGAATGCGGATCTGGAAGATTTGTGAAAAACTCTCTTAGTCGGAGATCCAAGAAATAGGCGTCTTTGGGATCCTGTAAACCACCCCCAAACCCATCTAGAAATACATTTTATTAAAAACATTTATATTTGTACGTATTTGAATTTCCAATTTTCTGAGCTATAATTCGGAGATTAAAGTCATTTGAAAGTTCGTCAGGACGTAAAAGCCTTAATCTACCTCTCATGAGCAGTCGCATTAGTTTATTCATAGAGGTGCACGATTAGGGAGACAGGGGAGGGGCGTAGGAGGAGTAAAGATAGGTTATAAAACATAAAAATGAGTTGTCAGGCTGCCGCGGGCCCCGTACCGACCTTGTCCAGGAAGCCTTTGAGAAGCGCCATTGTCTTCTCATGGAACACCCGTGGCCGAGGCGCGCCGCCTGCAAACACTGGGCCAGTGTGGGGAACTGACGCCGTGTTAATGACGTGTCAGCCATCGACATGGCCAGGTGCCGCCCCTCCTTGTTCTCCGGGGCTGGATGGGCGTGCACGGATGCGCCCAAGTGACAGCGCCATTGTCGTCAGGGTCCAGTGTTCCTTGTCCTCCGTAATTACGGCTCCAGACGTAGAACCCTGAAACTACTGCTGGAGGGCGGTGTCGAATCATGTGAAAAATTAATGATGAACGTTTGCTTTAGAAAAATAGCCATTTATATGTGATAAAATTTTTTAAAAAATACTGGAGGACTGATTAGTCCAAGAATGGTACCTCGAGGAAATCTGCATATAGTTTTTTCGTGATATGGTGCACTTCGTGTGTGTTAGATAGGTTAAAATCTGTTTTATTTGCTGTTGTCTAAAAGGTAATGCTTTCGCCATTTGAATGATACTTCCTTCTGGATACACCCTTAAATTTCGGTTTTGCAGCCACTGTCAAGTGATACTGCAATTAACACACACAAATTTTAGCATTTTTACATCATTACAAGATTGCAATTTACGCCATGAAATGTCGTACTATGTATACTAATTCAGATGGCGAAAGCATTGTCATCTGCACCAGGCATGAGCAACCTTCGTTGACCCGCGGGCCTGTTCAACATACTTGAGCTCGCGGCCCAACTCGTCACATGACGCGACAGCAGCGCTCATAGCGCATGAAGACATAACTATAACATGCCAGACGTTTATGTTTATGGGTTAACGTACCGATGCGAATGGCAACCCTTTCCCGACACTCTATGCCAACAACTAATGCCTCAAACCATGCGTTTTTCAGACTACATTCATTTTACGTACGACATAATAACAGTGTAATAAACTTCCATTGCAAAAAGGTGCTGCACCGCGCACCCCTTCACGAATTTCTTCCACCGACCGGATTCAAACCAGGCGCAGTTTCCCATTCGTGATTTAGACAGTTACACGTGACTCCTTTTTCCTGGCCTTGCCCTGTGTCATTCACAGGGTCGACATACCTGGATTTGGCGGTGTCAGTGGTTGAGGGTGGCCGGAGGCCCTTCCTGTCGCCAGGCCTCCGCTGCCCTCCCTCCCTCCCTCCCTCCCTCCACGACAAAATTCGTGTACTCCATCTCTATGAATATACACTTCCTACGTGGAAGTGTCTGATCATTTTTTCTAAGTATTAGCGAATCGTCTAACAGAGGCGGATCTTGGGTCCCAGTCGGGCATTCACCTAGTGGGATATGGAAAACCGCCTAAAAACCGACCGAGCGAGGTGGCGCAGTGGTTCGACACTGGACTCGCATTCGGGAGGACGACGGTTCAATCCCGCGTCCGGTCATCCTGATTTAGGTTTTCCGTGATTTCCCTAAATCGCTCCAGGCAAATGCCGGGATGGTTCCTTTGAAAGGGGACGGTCGACTTCCTTCCCCGTCCTTCATCTACATCTACATTTATACTCCGCAAGCCACCCAATGGTGTGTGGCGGAGGGCACTTAACGTGCCACTGTCATTACCTCCCTTTTCTGTTCCAGTCGCGTATGGTTCGCGGGAAGAACGACTGCCGGAAAGCCTCTGTTGCGCTCGAATCTCTGTAATTTTACACTCGTGATCTCCTCGGGAGGTATAAGTAGGGGGAAGCAATATATCAGATACCTCATCCAGAAACGCACCCTCTCGAAACCTGGACAGCAAGCTACACTGCGATGCAGAGCGCCTCTCTTGCAGAGTCTGCCACGTGAGTTTGCTAAACATCTCCGTAACGCTATCACGGTTCCCAAATAACCCTGTGACGAAACGCGCCGCTCTTCTTTGGATCTTCTCTATCTCCTCCGTCAACCAGACCTGGTACGCATCCCACACTGATGAGCAATACTCAAGTATAGGTCGAACGAGTGTTTTGTAAGCCACCTCCTTTGCTCAAAAAATGTTCAAATGTGTGTGAAATCTTATGGGACTTAACGGCTAAGGTCATCAGTCCCTAAGCTTACATACTTAAACTAAATTATCCTAAGGACAAACACACACACTCATGCCCGAGGGAGGACTCGAACATCCGCCGGGATCAGCCGCACAGTCCACGACTGCAGCGCCTTAGACCGCTCGGACCTCCTTTGTTGATAGACTACATTTTCTAAGGACTCTCCCAATGAATCTCAATCTGGTACCCGCCTTACCAACAATTAATTTTATATGGTCATTCCACTTCAAATCGTTCCGCACGCATACTCCCAGATATTTTACAGAAGTAACTGCTACCAGTGTTTGTTCCGCTATCATATAATCATACAACAAAGGATCCTTCTTTCTATGTATTCGCAATACATTACATTTGTCTATGTTAAGGGTCAGTTGCCACTCCCTGCACCAAGTGCCTATCCGCTGGAGATCATCTTGCATTTCGCTACAATTTTCTAATACTGCAACTTCTCTGTATACTACAGCATCATCCGCGAAAAGCCGCATGGAACTTCCGCCACTATCTACTAGGTTATTCATGTATATTGTGAAAAGCAATGGCGCCATAACACTCCCCTGTGGCACGCCAGAGGTTACTTTAACGTCTGTAGACGTCTCTCCATTGAGAACAACATGCTGTGTTCTGTTTGCTAAAAACTCTTCAATCCAGCCACACAGCTGGTCTGCTATTCCGTAGGCTCTTACTTTGTTTATCAGGCGACAGTGCGGAACTGTATCGAACTCCTTCCGGAAGTCAAGGAAAATGGTATCTACCTGGGAGCCTGTATCTAATATTTTCTGGGTCTCATGAACAAATACAGCGAGTTGGGTCTTACACGATCGCTGTTTCCGGAATCCATGTTGATTCCTACAGATTAGATTCTGGGTTTCCAGAAACGACATGATACGCGAGCAAAAAACATGTTCTAAAATTCTACAACAGATCGACGTCAGAGATGTAGGTCTATAGTTTTGCGCATCTGCTCGATGACCCTTCTTGAAGACTGGGACTATCTGTGTTCTTTTCGAGTCATTTGGAACCTTCCGTTCCTCTAGAGACTTGCGGTACACTGCTGTTAGAAGGGTGGCAAGTTCTTTCGCGTACTTTGTGTAGAATCGAATTGGTATCCCGTCAGGTCCAGTGGACTTTCCTCTTTTGAGTGATTCCAGTTGCTTTTCTATTCCTTGGACACTTATTTCGATGTCAGCCATTTTTTCGTTTGTGCGAGGATTTAGAGAAGGAACTGCAGTGCGGTCTTCCTCTGTGAAACAGCTTTGGAAAAAGGTGTTTAGTATTTCAGCTTTACGCGTGTCATCCTCTGTTTCAGTGCCATCATAATCCCGGAGTGTCTGGATATGCTGTTTCGAACCACTTACTGATTTAACGTAAGACCAGAACTTCCTAGGATTTTCTGTCAAGTCAGTACATAGAATTTTACTTTCGAATTCACTGAACGCTTCACGCATAGCCCTCCTTACGCTAACTTTGACATCGTTTAGCGTCTGTTTGTCTGAGAGGTTTTGGCTGCGTTTAAACTTGTAGTGAAGCTCTCTTTGCTGTCGCAGTAGCTTCATAACTTTGTTGTTGAACCACGGTGGGTTTTTCCCGTCCCTCACAAGTTTTACTCGGCACGTACCTGTCTAAAACGCATTTTACGATTGCCTTGAACTTTTTCCATAACACTCAATATTGTCAGTGTCGGAACAGAAATTTTCGTTTTGATCTGTTAGGTAGTCTGAATTCTGCCTTCTATTACTCTTGCTAAACAGATAAACCTTCCTCCCTTTTTTTATATTCCTATGTACTTCCATATTCAGGGATGCTGCAACGGCCTTATGATCACTGATTTCCTGTTCTGCGCTTACAGAGTCGAAAATTTCGGGTCTGTTTGTTATCAGTAGGTCCAAGATGTTATCCCCACGAGTCGGTTCTCTGTTCAATTGCTCGAGGTAATTTTCGGATAGTGCACTCAGTATGTCACTGGATGCTCTGTCCCTACCACCCATCCTAAACATCTGAGTGTCCCAGTCTATATCTGGTGAATTGAAATCTCCACCTAAGACTATAACATGCTGAGAAAATTTATGTGAAATGTATTCCAGATTTTCTCTCAGTTGTTCTGCCACTAATGCTGCTGAGTCGGGAGGTCGGTAAAAGGAGCCAATTATTAACCTAGCTCGGTTGTTGAGTGTAACCTCCACCCATAATAATTCACAGGAACTATCCACTTTCACTTCACTACAGGATAAATTACTGCTAACGGCGACAAACAAGCCACCACCGGTTGCATGCAATCTATCCTTTCCAAACACCGTCTGTGCCTTTGTAAAAATTTCGGCAGAAATTATCTCTGGCTTCAGCCAGCTTTCCGTACCTATGACGATTTCAGCTTCGGTGCTTTCTATCAACGCTTGAAGTTCCGGTACTTTACCAATGCAGCTTCGACAGTTTACAATTACAATACCGATTGCTGCTTGGTCCCCGCATGTCCTGAATTTGCCCCGCACGCTTTGAGGCGGTTGCCCTTTGTGTACTTGCCCGAGGCCATCTAACCTAAAGAAAACCGCCCAGTCCACGCCACACAACTCCAGCTACCCGTGTAGCCGCCTGCTGCGTGTAGTGGACTCCCTTCCCTAATCCGATGACCTCGCTGTCTGGTCTCCTTCCCCAAACAACCCAACCAACCCCAACCCTAAAAACCGCATCTAGACAGGCCAGCACACCGGCCCTCGTCGTTGATCAGCTGGGCGGATTCGAACTGGTGCAGCCGCGCCTCCCCCCTACTCCCGGAGAGGCTTTCTAATGCACGGCAACTGAATCCTAATAATATGTTACTGTTTTACGTACCTCAGATTCAAGCATCATTGACAAAGATTGAGGCCAGAAACAAATATAATAATTAACATGAATGAACGGCTTCTTCTTGTACAGCTAATAGGCTTACCCTGTTTACTCTGTTACAATAACAGAAAAAACATTTCCAGTTTCTCACATAACTGTGTTGGGATGACACTTCACTTACCTGTAACAGCAGAACGACTAAAAAGAACATACATCCGATTTCCGGGAATGATGATGCATAGAAACCTCTCTAGAAGAAGACTGACATTCTTGGCAACCTGCAGAAACTCGTATCGGAGGTTCACTGCGGTTACTTCCATGTATTGATTTAAATGAAGTACTGATGCATGTGAGATGCATGTAATTACGTTTACGTTTTTTACTCTATTGTTTCATTTCGTAAGTGGTACTTCACAGTACTTATTTCAGCCCTAGAACACATTTCTAGTCCGAAAATTTGTCATCCGAATAGTCCACGGTGATGAGGTGTATGACCCTCAAATAGGACGCGCAAACGCTGGCGATTCGTACGCCGAATATCACAGTCGAACTTTTGCGTCGTGAGATTTTTTGTTGCTGGTATAAACCTGTCAGCAGTGAGCAATAAAATAAAATCGACTTACTTGCGGAAGAACAAGCCATTGTCTGTTGTCTTGAAAAGTCTTACAGTACAGAATACATGTTGGGCAGGGGGATGGACACACTGCAAGTGCTCCGTGACTAATCGCTTATACCCTTGGCAATAAAATTTTACTCGCAACACTAGCAACTAGGTACGTTTGCTGTGGTTGAATTACATAGAATAAGGTACGAGGGTGGTTTGAAAAATTCTCGGAACGGAATAGAAAAATGTACTTACATCACAAACTTTTTTTTTATTTTTGAATGTAGTCTCCTTGCAGATTAATGCACTTGGTCTTACGATGTTCGAGTGCTTTGATCCCATTTCGAAAAATGAGTTTCCTCCAGGCCTGTAAAATAGTTGTCAACTCCGGCTATCAATTCTTCGCTTGAAGTGAATCTTCGTCCACCAAGAAAAATTTCCAGTTTTGGGAAGAGGTGGAAGTATGACGGTGCCATATCAGTTGAATTAGGCGGGTGTGGCAACAATTCGTACCGTGGTTCGTGTAATTTTGCCTTGGCGACGGCACATGTGTGCGCATTGTCTTGTCACGGCACCCGTCTTGCAGATATTTTTTCTCATTTCTAATTCTTCACTTAAAATGTGATATACCCTTTCAGATGATACATGGCAAGCGTGAGCAATTTCGTGCACTTTCAATCGGCGATCCTCCATGACCATTTTGTGCACTAGAGAAGCATCAGTCAGTAGTGCATTCCGCTGTGATCTTACCTTTAATCCCGCCAACTATCTTCCTTAAAATTTACCTTTCAATTATTCTTAATTTTGGTTTTTCTGATTTTTGTCAGTGTCCATGTCTCACACGCGTATGCCAGGAAAGGTATGGTAAGAGTTCACTATATGTGCGAATTGTGAAATTTCTTGAAATAAGTTTGCTTTTGAATACTTCGAGTAATGCGTAGTAAATCTATTCACTTTTTGTATTCTACTATTTATTCCTCCTTTGATATTGTTCTCTAAAGTTCGCAAGGTTCGAAAGTGAACTGAATCACTGTTTAAATTTTATGTGTACCAAATTAAAAAGTATGATCTGCTGTAGTTTGCCGTGAGGCTGTGAATATTTGGTTTGAGTAGTATCAGTTTTTAGACCTGTTCCAAGTAAGCCGATATACAATATTGTGGCGAGAGAATTTATTATTTGTTTATTTTCTCCTAAGATTACGATGTCGTGTGCATATGCCAGTACGTTAAAACTGTGCTCTGGTTTTGTTTCAAGTTGTGCAGATTTTATTTTCCTGACGTGACCCACAATGAGGTTGAAAAAGAGATGGTGAATAATAATAATAATAATAATAATAATAATAATAATAATAATAATAATAATGGAATAAATGGAAATGAGCGTTTGGCGTCATTGGCTGGGAGGCCCCTTGCCGGGCAGGTCCGACCTCCTTGGTGTTAGTGTTACTTTAGTCCAGTAGTTTAAAAAATGTTATAAGTTTTGGTGATAATTCCTCGGCGTGTCTCTGCATAGTGGAGCGGCACCGCTTATTCGCCGCCGCTCCTTCCAGCTGTCCCCTGTGTTTTAATTGTCCCGCTGCGGGCTTATTGGTTTAAAGCCTCCGTCGGCCGGCGATCTACGCCCGCTAACTGCTTTACGCCGTCGGCCGTTACGACGGCATATCGGCCTCCTAATCGAAGCTGAAAACGAGACAGGCTGTGCGAGGCCTGTAAAAAGTTTTTACGGCTCTGCCATTAAAATCTGGGTGCGGGCGGCTCAGTATATCCCGGTTTCGTATTTCACGGAGGTCGTCGCGACGTAAATCACGAGAGACAGGCGACGTTACTCACGTTTCGTTTCGTTGTTGGCGCCCTCTTAAGAGCAACCGAGGTATTTAAAGTCGCCGCGATACTACGCGCGCTGCATTACGAGGTCTTGCAGTGGGTCGGGTAACGCGTTCTGTCTCCATCGAATCGCTAAGTCTCTCTTCGCCAATTAAAGACAGTGAGTAGCCTCAATTCTCCGCAGGGTATTTCCGTGTCTGCTCTTGGTGACAGTTACAATCGACGAGTAATGGAAGGTCTGATTCAGCATTATAACTTCTCTCTCAACTGCCAGGTGTGAAGCCAGAAGAAACAGGTAAGCCTGGAAGGTTGATCATATCTTCCTATGTCAGTAGTGTTTCGTCCACGATTGCCGGATTTCCTACAGAGCGTTTCGCGCTAGCCTCCTGAGTTGTGTCAAAAATAAAGTAAATCTGAACTCATTTACATCTACATGGATACTCTGAAAATAACATTTAAGTGCCTGGCAGAGGGTTCATCGAACCACCTTCACAATTCTCTACTATTCCAATCTCTATAGCGCGCGGAAAGAATGAACTCCTATATCTTTCCGTACGAGCTCTGATTTCCCTTATTGTATCGTGGTGATCGTTCCTCCCTTTGTAGGTCGGTGTCAACAAAATATTTTCGCATTCGGAGGAGAAAGTAGGTGATAGGAATTTCGTGAGAAGATTCCGTCGCAACGAAAAACACCTTTCTTTTAATGATGTCCAGCCCAAATCTTGTATCATTTCTGTGACACTCTTTCCCATATTTCGCGATAATACAAAACGTGCTGCCTTTCTTTGAACTTGTGCGATGTACTCCGTCAGTCCTATCTGGTAAGGATCCCACACCGCGCAGCAGTATTCTAAAAGAGGACGGACAACCGTAGTGCAGGCATTTTCTAAGTGTCCTGCCAATACAGCGCAGTCTTTGGTTAGTCTTCCGCACATTTTCTATGTGGTCCTTCCAATTTAAGTTGTTCGTAATTGTAATACCTAGGTATTTAGTTGAATTTACGTCTTTTAGATTAGACTGATTAACGTGTAACCGAAGTTCAACGAGTTCCTTTTAGCACTCATGTGGATGATCTCACACTTTTCGTTATTCAGGGTCAACTGCTACTTTTCGCACCATTCAGATATTTTTTCTAAACCGTTTTGCAGTTTGTTTTGATCTTCTGATTACTTCATTAGTCGATAAACGACAGCGTCATCTGCAAACAAGGCGGCCTCTCAGATTGTCTCCCAAATTGTTTATACAGATAAGGAACAGCAAAGGGTCTATACACTACCTTGGGAAACGCCAGAAATCACATCTGTTTTACTCGATGATTTTCCGTCAGTTACTACGAACTGTGACCTCTCTGACAGGAAATCACAAATCCAGTCACATAACTGAGACGATATTCCGTAAGCACGCGATTTCACTACAAGCCGCTTGTGTGGTACAGTGTCAAAAGCCTTCCGGAAATCCAGAAATACGGAATCGAACTGAAATCCCTTGTCATTAGCACCCAACACTTCATGTGAATAAAGAGCTTTTTGTGTTTCACACGAACGATGTTTTCTAAACCCATGTTGACCGTGTGTCAATAGACCGTTTTCTTTGAGGTAATTCGTAACAAAAAAAGGTGTTTCAGAATCCCTGGCATTGCAGATGTACTAAAACGGCTGAAACTTCGCAGGGTCGGACGTGGAGAACATAGGCTGCCGACCACTCTGTGGGTACGACACGGCACGAACAGTAAAGGCACAGGTACGTTCGCTATTGCTGCCTCCATCTGGGACAGCGTTATTGGGGATAGTGTCCACATACCACGTGCAGGCGGTTATTTAACTTAAATGGAGACACGGGATGGAATTTGAGCACGAATTGGGATCCGGCGCTTTCCGTACGTAACTACACGGACGACGCAGCAGTAGACGTAACGGTCCGTTGTTTCACAACTTCTAAACGTATCACAGTGGCTTTCAAGAATGACTCCCTTTCTGATGGTAGAATTTTTGTTTTTTCGTTACCAGTTTCAAGCTGCACAGCGACTGATTATCGGAAGGTAAGAAATAATATTATCGGCAAGCTTTATGAACAGGTGTCCAACAGGGGAAAGGGGACCTACACTTGAACGTGGAATCTGAACCACGTGACGTTTCTAGCGACGACTCACATTTCTGAGAGAGATGAAGGATGGGTTAAAACGCAGACTGCAAAAATTCATGGTCCGACCGGAATTCGAACCCCTCGAGGACCAAAATCAGATGGTACAGTTCTTCAGTATTCTTTCATAGCATTGTGGTGATCGTCGTGTAGGTGTGCCATGACCAAAGAAGGTCGAAGCAACGAATCAAAGAAATGTTAGCAGTGCTTACAAGTCGACCTTATAATCTTGTGATGTAAACAACTCGAGATACCTCGCCACATCCAGTGGTACTTTCTATCTTTTTTGTCCTACCACAGTGTGGCGGAACGTCACATATTTGTGTGTTTTGTGCAACGAACATCAACATTTGGAACAAAAATAAATTACTTTTACAGAAATAAAGATAATGATATAGAACTGTTCTTATTTTATCTGTGTTGGTCAACGAAAAAGATCAAAGACATCGTATCATGTTTCTCTCTCTCTCTCTCTCTCTCTCTCTCTCTCTCTCTCTCTCTCTCTCTCTCTTGTCTTCGATTCTTGTATGGATGATAGGTGTCATTGTACGCTGGATAAAATTGTGTGTAAGTTCTGTAAAACTATTCAGAATCCTAATATTTACATGCAATAACACCTACTTTTTGTACAGCTCGCACATCTCCTATGACTGAATAAATATTTTGTGTAAATTTGTTGTTTTAGCGTGTGTTCCGGAGGGGACCACCCTTTCTCTTGCAGTACAACTCGGCCATTACGCCGGCAAAACAATTGTTCTTATTAAATGTAAATGCAGGGCAGTTTCCTGTTTCTTTCATTCAATATTCTAAAGTCACTAAAATTAAATTAAAGCTTCATGCATTAATATTTTCGTTGCATTGAGTCCGGTAAATTTTCTATTGGCCGCTTAACGGCAGGTGACAAGAATCTCCTTAGCTTTGCTTTGCTAATGAAAAATAATTAAAACAATTGATTACTCCTCATAAAAACAGAAATATCTCAGGTATTAATTGCCGTTTTAAAATTGGTACGTAATTAAACCATATGGCATCAGGCCCCCTGAGAACTGATTTTTATCACAACATTCCATGTAATTTACGCAGATATTCGTTAACAATAGTGGTCACTCACGCAAACTTAATCGTAGAAGGCGGTGAGTCGCGCGCTGTGTTTCAAAAATGTTACGTACGCACCGCGGAAAATTCAAAGTCTGCGTAATTGTTTATGGTGATATTGAGTTTGCTTAACAGTCTCATGCCAGCCAAAATCGGAACCCAATGCTAATGATGAACATTCCTCTTTAAATCAGCTACCTCAACAGAAATAGGAAACTGCAGTTTTACGTAATATTATCACCCACCAAATAAAATCGGTGGTGCTACAGAAGAATGCTGAAGATTAGATGGGTAGATCACATAACTAATGAGGAAGTATTGAATAGGATTGGGGAGAAGAGAAGTTTGTGGCACAACTTGACCAGAAGAAGGGATCGGTTGGTAGGACATGTTCTGAGGCATCAAGGGATCACCAATTTAGTATTGGAGAGCAGCGTGGAGGGTAAAAATCGTAGGGGGAGACCAAGAGATGAATACACTAAGCAGATTCAGAAGGATGTAGGTTGCAGTAGGTACTGGGAGATGATGAAGCTTGCACAGGATAGAGTAGCATGGAGAGCTGCATCAAACCAGTCTCAGGACTGAAGACCACAACAACAACAACCAAATAAAAATATTTTTTTTTATATACAACCACAGCAGCTACACAACCCTCGCAGTCCTATTAAGGAATACTAAGACTGTACCATCTCGGCGACTTGAAACCTATAGTAAGAAAATAAAATTCTCTCGTAACGAAAATCTTGCTGGTAGCATTCATTTCTGAAAACCGCTACTCATTAGCCTGTGTTCTACGTCCATAATGCATAAAAGTTTTGCAATCTAACAGGCTTCTTATCCCACCATCTTTCGACAATGTGTCCGGCTGTTCGGTTGCCAGAAAAGGTTGCAGGAAGAGAAACACATTTAACGACATTATCATAGCCGTATGCTGAAACCTGGCGCAGTAGTAGTAATCTTGCCTTAAGTGCCCAAAAACTTGAACCTGCATCCAACTCAGCACCTGCAGTGCTAAGTCACTTAACAGAGACAAATCACCCGAACCAGATTTTATAATAATTAAGCTCCGTTCGGAGTAGGCTTACAAAATAGCGCTATTTTTAGCTATCACTTACAGCCTCTCGCTCGACAAAAGATCCGTACGTTAACTCTGGTAAGTTACACAGGTCAGACCAGTACACAAGAAGGAAATAGGATCAATCCCCTGAGTTAGTGATCCATGTCACTGACATAGATTTGCAGCGTGATTTTGAAACGTATTCTCTGCCCAAACATTGTGAAATACCTCCAGGAATAGCATGGTATTGATACAAAACTAGAATGGATTCAGAATGTATCGTTCTTATGAAATGCAGCTTGCTCTTTATTTACACGAAGAAGAGTGTGCTATCGACAGAGGTTCTCAAGTGGATCCTATATTCACAGGTAGCTGTATTGCCTAAAGTAATGCTGAAAGGCCTGATCTACGTTATATTATGTCTGCCACTGTCGAAGGGTCCCGCTTCCCATGGCCCTTGTACCTGTATCACCGTATCACGATTTTCGATGTTGCCAGACTAGCTCTTACTGTGTACTCGTATATCGACGCTATGCATCATGTTATTTCTATCAGTTTTAAAGATTTATTAACTTATGGAAACATGTATTTCAGTTTCAATTCTATGTGTTTACGCCAAACACTGACATACAGCAACGGCGCATTTGATACCCATACTAATGTACGACTCTAGCAAGAGATGTGTAGCAGGATAACGACTGATGAGGTCCTCATATTTCCTTGAGAGTTAATCTCTTCTTCTGCTTAAAAATCGAAACAGCGCTGTCGTCATATTTCATGTACATGACATTGCCTGTAGGGTGTAACACCTACAAAACTTTTCTTCCAAGACAACTTATAGCGGTGTATCCTGTAAGTGTGCTTTGCTTCCGGGAGTAGCCGACGCACGGCGATGCTGTGCAAGTTTTTTCCGTCCCCGCCTCCCCTCTCATGTATTTCGACACCCCGCCGGGCCGGCGAATCTCGTCCATTAGGTCCATTAATTCCACTTGCTGCGGATGCGAGTCGCCGGTTGCCTGTTTGTTGATGATGGCCCTGTGCTCGACCCCAAATTCACAGTCGCCGCTTTTTTCCATCGCTCAGACTTTGCGTAATATCATGATGCCCGTTTCCAAATGTTCACTACTCGAGTCAAAACAGTTCCACGCTTCCGTCTCCTTGGAACGGCCAGCTGTTTTGACAGGAACTCGGTCCTCCTCTCGTCTACATTTGAGCACCGAGGAGACCCATGTCACGCCACTGCGTGCCGCCTACTTCCAGAACTTTGTAAAAGCTATTTACCAAATTTAGGACAAATTCACTCTGACAGTAACTCCGTATAGATTTTATTTCTATTGAGCTTTGTCTTTAAAAAATCATAGAAGCATTGGATCGGCTTTGATGTAAAATAGTGTTAACGTTGAACTGAAATATGTTTTGGAAAGAGCCGGCCGCTGTGGCCGAGCGGTTATAGGCACTCCAGTCCGGAACCGCGCTGCTGCTATGGTCGCAGGTTCGAATCCTGCCTCGGGCATGGATGTGTGTGATGTCCTTAGATTAGTTAGGTTTAAGTAGTACTAAGTCTAGGGGATTGATGACCTCAGGTGTTAAGTCCCATAGTACTTAGAGCCATTTGAACCATTTGTTTCGGAAAGCTTGCCATTATCACTGTTTTTTCTTTCCTTTTTCGAACTATACCGAAAAGTACAGCGAGAATACCATGATACAGGATACTTCTCAGTACTGACGATGTTCGAAAGTGTTTAGTGTATTGGACCCTCTAGGGACTTGGCTTTATTTATAACCACGTTTTGGCCACGGCCATCATCAGATCTACCGTTAAGACAAAAGGAACGATGAGGCTACGACAGAGAAAAAATTAGGAAGTACAATTTTTTAAAAATATCACTCACTAAAATGTAGAACTTGTATGAAACGTTCAGGGCCACCGGGACGTAAACTGTCAACTTGGCTCAAAAAATTTCAGAGATTTATGTGCTAGCCGAGAGGTGGCGCCAATGTGTGGAATGTTACCCCCAAATTTTTTTCTTGGTCATATGTGTAAAATGATTGTCTTTAAATTACAAACATTCAAAGTCAAATTATAAAACAATGTTTAAATGAATATGGTCGTACATTCATAAAAATAGCTTTTTCGATGGCGGCGTCTAATCCATGTGGCGTCTATCTTCATTTGACATCAAGTATTCATTAAATTTGCATTACAGTCACGTCTATACTACAGCCGAGTGAATTTTAGTATAAAATAAACTTTGCCATAAAGTGATTATCAAAGTTGCATTTGCTCTCATACAAAAGTGTTTCAGATACGTACAGAATGATCCCTCTGAATTAAAACTTAACGAAACAATGTCCAAAAATGTGTAAACAAATAAAACAGGTTATAAAGACTAAAACAATTTGATTATTAAATTATTCTGGAAGGGAGTTCCACCTGGCGGTAGAACCAGTGACTCCCTCTTGGTTCCCATTCCAGGTCGTTGTCCCGCAACCAGCGGGAACTCTACCGGATATGTATGGGGAAAAAACGACCGGTTAAAATTGATACCATTATTTTGCCGGTGAATAACCTGTATTTTTCAGTATTTGTTTGGTCTCTGTTATAACAGGTTTTTTTCTAAAATAGTAACCGGTTGTCTGATGTCCTTAGTTAGGTTTAAGTAGTTCTAAGTTCTAGGGGACTGATGACCTCCGCTGTTACGTCCCATAGTGCTCAGAGCCATTTGACTAAAGACATACATTAAACGATCTGGACGGTTTAGTTCCCAAATATTCACAAAGGGCGCGGACTCATTCAGGAAATGAAACGTCCCCTTAGAAAACTTAATGAATTACTATGCAGATAAACCTCTTACATTATTTGATTTTCAAACAGCTGAGCCGAACTGAACGTACTCAGACGTTTCGCTCTTTACCTATTCTGATCAACACTAAACTGACATACAATATTTTTAGCGCAACGCAATCTGACTTTCAATAATCCCTACAAATAATGGCCCTGACTAACATTAACCTATACCTTTCACAAATCACTTACCTCACAAAAATCCTCGTGACTCGAACTACTGCAATACAGCGAGCGCCACTACTGCCAGCTAAATAAAAGATTCAAACTACTGAAGGCACTAACTACTGATTGGCACGGTTAGCAAATGAAAGATTTGATAGAGAACAAGCAATGTATTTATCTTAATAGTGTTCAGAAGTCATTATATATATAATCAGTTCATGACATCCAGTCTTACAAATTTACCGTCTCTGATGGACACACGTCCAGATTGTCCGCTCTCAAAACTCCGCCACCTCTCTTCCCACATCCACCACTGCTGGAGGCTCACCTCCAACTGCGCAACGCTACGCGCTGTTAACATCCAGCTGCCCGATACTACAATAGCAGACAACAATGCAAACCAGCCACAGACTGCACACAGCACAGCCACTGATTTTCATACAGAGCGCTACGTGGCGTTACCAATAAAAAAACCTAAACAGCCTACTTACCCATAATAAATTTAAAACTATTACACACATTTTCTCAAACATTGCCACTTTGGGTTGTTACTAATTTGCTATGTTTTTTATAGCATATAGCCGCTCACTTGTAAAATGAACAGTTATTGTGTAATTTAAATTTAATAACTGGCGTCAAGTTAACCATCATTAGTACACGAAGTTCCCACGGCGCAGATAGCAATTGGTGTTATAAAAAGTTAAGTGTATGTTTGATAGAAATTCAAAACAGTATTACATGAGATAAAAAAAGGAATACTTAGGCATATTTTCATTCATGCAAATATGGAACATCCCTGCATTTTCCGTGTTCATGTGTTGTGCACAGTCTTTAATGATACTTACGTGATTAGGACCAAGCGATCCTCCACTTTCGGGCTGCAGGAGGTGTGTGTGGAAGGAGGTGACGTCATTGGGCATTACTTGTAAAGCTCCTCGGTTATAGGTGCGCGGAGGAAACAGTTTTGACTCCACGGGAATCCAAACCGGGTCCTCCGCGTGGCAGTCGAACACGCTGACCTCGCAACTACGTAGACGGACAAGTTCCGAAGTGCTGTGCTTGTGCTTCTTTAGCCTGTTAACTTGGTAACACGTAACTGCTCTATCAGATTGTCGGTTGGCTATTCCAGTAATTTCTACAAAGCGGTTCCTCAGTGCAGTGATGATTAAGTAGCAGCTCATTAGTGTTCTCAATGCAGGTGATAAAGTACTAGCCCTGTTGTTTAGCCATAATTGGGAACACGAGTTCCGTGGTGAATTCATTGAGGTTTACTTACCGTGACACGGCGTGAAACGGTTACTTCGCTGCGCCGCGTTAGATGCGTTTAGCCTGGTTTATTTGACCCCATTGCATAACGTCTGCACTCTAATGCCTGGTTATATACGTCATTAGTCTATTCTTCAGCGGAAATAAGAGTGCAAAGTACTCTCGAATAGAGCAATATCAACACTTCAAAGAGAATAGTCGTGTTGCATTACAGTAAAAAGGTTATGAACTTGGATCTGTTGAATTCCGTGGCTTACTTGCGACCTGTTGAGCCTGCTAGTACAGGGAACGCGCAACGCCGTAGGTTGCGCAACAGGCAGGTGGGATGGAATTCGCGTTGATCTGGTACATTGCCCAGCCTGGGTGTGGTTTCCCACGATCGTGTAAGGAAATGCAGGGCACGTACCCAGCTTCGGTCTCAGAAAACTCCATACACAAAACAGTTAAAATACGATCACACGCAGAACAACTTCTACGGGATTTAGACAGATGGCGAATACACCTGGCTTCCCGTGGGTTACATTGACGACTGTGGCGTCAGGAGAGGCATGCGGCCGTAAAGTAAAATCAGTATATTTGATAAAGGTAAATTTGGTGCGTCTGTGCGTGCCACAACAGCTTAGTAAGCGAATTTCGCAGCCCCATGCGGATTATATGCTGTGGTAACTCGCCTTCCCCCACCCATGGAGGTGGTTTCAATTTGGAACATCAGACGTTAGTTACGAAAATATGGCTGTCTAAAGAGCTTTTGTTCGCGACGGCATTCGTTTACAGCGACGTATATAAATTCGCCATAAAACTATTTTCACTGTTGTTATGATTTAAATATCGTCCCTCAGTAATAGATGTCACCACATTTCCGATGAAAGATGTGACTGGTATCCTAAGGAAAAGAAAAATCGGGAAAATTCCAGCTTTGATCCATATAATTAGAATTTTCGTAGTAACAGACTTTCTAGATTATTCTTAGAGACCAAAGTATAAACATCGAACATATGCCCCACGTGAGTCAGTTCCACGTCTTCCACTGCGTCTGTTCCCTAAACCATTTATTTCTCTTCCTCTGTCTCCTACTAATTTCCAGTCTGCGTCCATTTTTAAGGTTTCGTATCTTCATCGGTAAAAACGGAATCCTTGTAGGATTAGTTTGTTGTCCGCCCGTCTACCTGCCTACCTGTGTGTCTACTGCTAAAAACCCTTTTTCACAGGGATGGTTTGACGTATGTGATGCCTATATCGATAAAAGGCAACACTCACTGAATATCTAGAGTCCCGGGCATGGATGAACTATCTGCATACATGAACACATCGCCATTGGACTGTATTGTTGTTTATTTAAGTACGACCCAGATTTCGGCCTTTTATACCATTTTCAAGAAATTTAGTTTATGTCCTTAACATATACTGCAAGAAATAAAGCTTAAAATGAGCCATAAATTAAGAAAAATATTCGCTCCCCATGAAATGCCAGATGTAAAATCATGATCTGGCATTTCGCCAATTTTGAGCTTGATGGCCTGCAGTGTATGTTGAGGACATGAACTAAATCTCTTGAAAATGGCATGAAAGGCTGAAACCTGGGTCGTAATTAAATAAACAACAATACAGTCAAATGGCGGTGTGTTCATCTAAAAATTATTTTATGACGGTTGCTCAGCAACATTAAAAAAAGAAACTTCCTGGAGATTAAAACTTTGCGCCATACCGAGACCCGGACTCGGGACTTTTGCCTTTCGCGGGGAAGTGCTCTACCATCTGAGCTACCCAAGGTAGGAGACGAGGTACTGGCGAAATTAAAGCTGTGAGGACTGGTCGTGAGTCGTGGTTGGGTATCTCAGTTGGTAGAGCACTTACCCGCGAAAGGCAAAGGTCCCAGTCCGAGTCAGTTTTAATCTGCCAGAAAGTATCATATTAGCGCAGACTCCACTGCGGAGTGAAAATTTCATTCCGGGAACGTCGAGAAATGCTTGTCTGTGTACATTATAATGTTTGTACGGGACCCTCGGTGCGCGGGTCCTGGTCACACGTACTCTGATGTTATTCTCGCACGGCAAACTTCAGTTTCACGGTTTTCACGTTAAATGCCCGTGTCTCACTGCCATGAACCAGAAGGGATAATACACACGGACTGAAAATATGTCGCTTGAGATACACCCCGCGTAGTTCGCCAAAAGCGCTCTGCTATTTTTGTTTCTTTATTTTACGTCCATTGCCTTGAACTAAAATACACACAGCACTTAATGCTTTTACGCCTTCAGCGTTACCGTGGATTATTTTCTGTCGACGTGTTGCTGCTTTCTAATTAACTCTATGAAGTTTCTCATTTAGTGGTTGAATATAATGAATCTGAAGGCGGTTTAGACGTGTTCCTCTAACACGAACTACTCTCTCATTTTCCCACATTAAGTACCTCGAAACGTGCTGTAGGACTGTTAACAATTTGATGCATATGGGACTAAAAACTGCTTGCTTTACTCATATTTAGATTCTGAATTTTTCGGCATCCTAATCAAATCTATTGGAAATCGTAGCACTGATGGCTTTTTCCCATCAGTATACTAACATACATGGATCATCGCCTTATTTCTTAAGGGCTGTTGGTACAGATTAATTTGAAACCGACTTGTAAGCAGTATCAAAATCTATGACTACCAGGCGAAGTGGTAATTCATGCATATTGCTCTCTTTTGGTTTTATGCTCACCATTTGCAAATTGTCCACTCTGTTGCTACATTAACTTTTAAGCTAAGCTGTTGCATGGCCTGATTAAACATATTTTTCCTTCTGTGTGGTGAAAGTCCTTCGCAGTAAGGAGGTAAGGTTGATTATTAAATCCGTATTATTTATTTATTATCTCATTTTATGCACCATATGAAATATAATACAGGCACTAACACATTTAATTTACCGACATCTAAATTTTTAATATAATCTGTTGCATCATTCGTTGCCGTCAGAAATCGTCGAAAGTACATTCTGAGCTGTTTGACGAACGATTTGCTTGGCCGCTTCACAATCGCAATATGGTGGAGCCTGACCCAATCAATGAAGAGAGTTCATGCTTCTGTCATGACTGGTACGTATTCTGCTGAACATTGTCCATGTTCTGCGCGATTGGTCAAAGTCAGTACGTTTCTTTCTTATCCAGGGCAAGTGCTGACGACATGAAGCGCAAACTTCTGTCAGGTCTCGTTCCCATGAGTCTGTTAGGTCGAACTGATACGCGTGCAGTTTCATGGCTGTTTTCATGGTTGGTTTTCTTCATAGAAGCCGGTTTTTTTCCTAGGATAACAGCACCTTGGTGGATATGGAGTTGCGGGTCGCCTTGTATATGTTTAAACTCACGGAGTAGAGCTGCTTTACGTCGTAGGTCAGGGGACGGAACGTGGCTCAATATGGAGAGCCCTTCGATGGGGTACGACTGATAACTCATGGTGTTGCTCAGTTATGCGTCGAGTGTTCGTGTGCTTGGACTTGCGAGCCAAACAGGGCACCATATTCCGCAGCAGAGTAGAGTAGCCCAAATGCTGAAGTGCGCAGAGTTTCAGCAGCGGAGCCCCAGGTTGCCTCATCGCAGTGCACTCTGGGTAACGCTCAAAAGCCGACAACGCTGGTTGCCAGACGGTCTTCGGAATTCCAGGCTGAAGCACGTAATAGCACATCAGTATAGTATCAGGTCATGAGGAATTTGAATGTGTCCCGTATGAAGGTTCTTGGTGCCCTTTCAGCTATCTAACAAAACAGTAGTACCTTAGTAAGTCCAGAATTGATGCTGACGCCCATGCTTATGCAAGTACCACTTGACAATCTCAACAAAGTCGAAACAGAACTGTACAGAAAGTTAATTTTTTTTATTTTTGAAAATTTTTGGCTTAACAGGCGAAAAATTGGTATTTACCATCTGTGGAAAGCGATGTAAAGAAAATGTTTTTTTCCTTCGCTCAGTGTGCGGAAAATCGAAAACAAGTCAACCGGACAAAAAATTGGTCATCCGCAAGACACATCATGCTAATACCATGTAACACCGCTACAAATCCTGATAATGGTCTCAATTCAGAGAGCAACCGTCGAAGGGCTATAGGGCGTATGAGTATTGTTCAAACCAGAAATGCTTACGCGTGGCCCAGTGGACGCATCTTGGACGAGAGGAACATAGACAGGGTACTCCTCAGTGAGAATGTTGAAGTTAACGTCTTAGTTCACGTTCACAGTAATCAGAATCCGTAGGTCCAAGTCCTGATACGAAAAACGCCCCTAAAACTTCACAGTACCGCCTCCGGAGTGACACACTATCCGCACGACGCGGGTTAAAATTCTCACTGGGCCACCGGTGCACTCAACGCCTGGCATCGTTTGAAAAGAGCCGGCCGGCGGCTGAGGTCGAGCGCTTCTAGGCGCTTCAGTGCGGAACTAAGCGGCTGCTGCGGTCGCAGGTTCGAATCCTGCCTCGGGCATGGATGTGTGTGATGTCCTTAGGTTAGTTAGGTTTAAGTAGTTCTGAGTTCTAGGGGACTGAAGACCTCAGGTGTTAGGTCCCATAGTACTTAGAGCCATTTGAACCATTTTGAAAAGAGCCAGAATAGCGACTCATCGGAGCACACCACACCACACGCCTCCAGTCAGCCATTGTTCAGCTTGTGTGTTGGTTGGCCAATTGAAAACTTTCAAATTTACATGTCTCTGTAAACAGTGACCTTTTGCGAACTACCGGACTCCAAATGTCCATCGCATGCGATTCTCTTCCCTGTGGTATTACCGGAACTGATGAACCTGCGTTCAATGATTGCAGCAATTATTTTCGGATGTCAAACCGATCATCGTTGGCAAGACGTGACACTAGAGTGGCCTCACGAAGTTAGACACATCAAGTACACACCCGCTCCGAGAAGTCCGTCGGCACAAGCGCTGTGATTCGCCCGCCTCGTAGCTCTGTTGCCGCATCTACACTTAACAGCGGAATAGGTCAGCACCAACTGTAGCTTCTGTGTTTCCGTGCGATATCGTTTGTTCACATATGGTTTTAGTCCTCCGTGGAACGGTGCACTCACGTGTGTTCGGTATTGAGCGAAATTCAGGAGCAAGGGTCTACTTGAAGTGCTACTACGGCCGGTGTACGCAAAGGGCCGACGTTCGAAAACAATTTAAAATTGTATCGAACGTCCTGACGATTTTTTACTCATCTGGCCAATAGTGAAGAAGCCATGTATAACATAAATTTTGTGCAAGTTTATAAAATGACAACGAAACTTTGTGGTATTTCTGAACCGACTGTATTCCGTATTAATACTGCAGTAACACTGACAGAATCTCTAGATGTGAGCACGTGTTTTGATTCTCCAAGAAACGCGTATAAATGAAAACGTAAATTAGAGAATTTGACGATTTAGACATAAAGTTAGTGCTTAGACCTGTATTTAGATACTGCGATAGAAGACAGTACCCGACTCCTACAAAAATAAACGGTGCTCGCCGTAAAGAAAAAATAACTATTTTGGCGCAGAGACGTTCGTTCGTTCTCCACCTTCTCCGCTCTCTTGGCTTTTGATTCAGAAAATGTAATCTCGGACGAAAATTTGTAGTGGAATGCAGAGACAGTGCGGCAGCAAGAAGTTTTGCGCAAAGTGCACTTGCTGCGTGCTGAGGACAATAGGCTTGTAATATGCTTCGATATAACTTGGATTTCACAAAACTACACACAGCAATGTATGTTGCTCGTCATCAACGGAAATAGTGATCAGAAAGAAAGCACCTACAGTTAGTTTTGTATAGCGTATATCGGCGATCTAGGTGATGGGTGCAGAGACGAAGGGTTAGTAAAAGTTGCAAAAATAAAAAAAGAAGTGGAGGTAGGTAATCTTCCAGGTCCCATGAAAGCGAGCTGTCGAAACCAAAATCCTGGCGGCGGCGTACGTGTATTCGCGCGCTTTCGCGCACCGAGTCCCTCGTAAATAAAATTCGTTCATACGTAACAACTCAATAATGATATCTCGGATGTTAACAAAATTAATTTCATAGTTTTCTTATCAAATTCCACGCCGCAAGTTTCTACAAGGTCAAAAAGAGAGCAAATTGATCATCGACGACATTTTTCGTCATGTAGGCGGAATACTTTCACATCTCTTCCGGCATTCTGTTTTTTATTTCAGAATACGTTCATGTTCAAGATAAAATATGTATCAAATGCATCTATAGGCTTTCAGAATGTTCAGTTATTAGTTTGAATCCAAATATGACAGTCGCGTTGTTTTTTCCAGACGATGAAATAAAAAAGCTTTTTTTTCCAAAATTTCTTGTAACAATAGTTTCTTTTTCGTAGTAGCTGGCAAAAATTTTCTTTTTGGAAGTACACAATCATATTGTAGATTAAAAATAGAGGACTTCATATTTTTTCCGGATTTTTACCAACATCTGAAATTATCGCCAACTAGCAGTGCTGTAGGACAGTGAGATGACCTGGCGATGCCTATTTTCGTGACGGCTGCTATAGTCTCCGGTCCCTGCTGTTTAAAATCTTTTAGGGACAACTGTTGTTACGCTGTGTTACATGGTTGCTATTGCTACAGGATTCCATTTGTACACTCTGGACAATCTGCGACGACTTCATGCACGGTGTGGTCCTCAACACCTCTAAACAAGATAGTTTCCTTCTGCCATTCTGTTACATAGACGCAACTAACTGCTATAACAGTCATAGAGGCGTTTGGAATATACAGGCCACTTTACAGCCATGGCGTACGTCGGAGGTGGAGGCTTTAGATAGTGCCTGGTACCTGTTCTGTACCGTCTACAGCGCTCCAATGCGGCCATGGTGCTCCTTTAATAGTCTGAGTTACATTTTGTCCTGTCAGCTTATTGGCAAGAAGTATCGTCCGTCACAGTCAGTGCGATGGCTTGCTGTGTATACAGAGTGGCAAGAAAATCTTGTTACATATGAACTAGAAGCCTGTAACAGGAGACGATGTTAAGGTATTTAAGATTTCGCCCAACCATCCTGATCTCAGATATGGCAATAGTGTTCGTCACGTTAGTTTGCAACGCGATTGCTGCGTAGCTGCTACATGACTGTGCAGGGTGGACAGTAACGTCACCAACGGATTGTTAAAGTTTCCGTGTCTCGTGAAGAACCATGGCAGATACCAGCGACTTCACTTTGGAGAAGCGCTTAATGACAATTATTGTGTGTCCATGAACGGAAGCGCAACAACGAGAACGTAACACATGTGATGGATAGGTTTCGTTAACAGTTCGTTGTCTTGTTGCCCATCAATCCGAAGCGAAACATGGGCAGAAGTTAGTGCGTCAGTGATGCGTTCACCTTGTAAGTCGACTATAAACAACACCGACTGTCTAGAAGGCCCTGGCGCTACGTCATCAGTCGATAGTGACGTCAAAAACGCCTAGGCATGCAACATGGCGTATTATCGTAGTGTTGGTTGTGCAGTGCCGTTCCTTTTTAGTTACTTATTTTACTTATTGTACTTATTCGACTATAGCAGTTATAGTGAGAGTTGTCACCATGGTGTAAAGTGTTGTGTTCCTCGCTGTAACGGGAATTGTCCAAATGGACCTAAGGTCCAAGTGTTTTCGTTTCCTAACGACGAAGACCTTCGTCGCAAGTGGATTGATGTCATTCACAGGGATGCATTTTCACCAACAAAATATCCCAAAGTAAGAAAATCGATAGTGTTCCATGTTTTCAGTTTTTGTTGTTCTTTATTCTTTATTTATACCTTTTGAAGACCTGTACGATATTGTACCCTGGCACCACTACTGGTTTTGTGTCGTCAGTCTTACGTAGTAAACGAATTTTAACCGGTCATTTCAGCAACTAGTATTCACACTCGAATAGACGAAATCGCGTTTTCTATATTATTTTTTATTTTCTCGAAGGAACGATTTAGCCAGCCGGAGTGGCCGAGCGGTTCTGGGCGCTTCAGTCTGGAACCGCGCGACCGCTACGGTCGCAGGTTCGAATCCTGCCTCGGGCATGGATGTGTGTGATGTCCTTAGGTTAGTTAGGTTTAAGTACTTCTAAGTTCTTTACTTGACCTGCATGTAGGCAAAGACTACTTTTCAGAGTAAAGATCATACAGTTAGCTGTGTTGTGACAAGTCAGGTTTTAGCAAAGATTTCCACTGATAATAATAGTACGATGTGTAAATTCGAAGTTATGAGCTCTAATAGAATAGAATTAGTGTTCAACTTTAGTCATTATTTTCGAAATTATTTTCAGGTATGTGAACTAAATTTTCCAAAAGAGAATTCAGTAATACAGAACTAAAATGTTCATTTGTAGCTTTATGATAGTAAGAAAATCTTTCATATAAATAAAACTGCTGAATCTAAACCAATACCAAACATTTTGTCCAAAAATAAGAGATTTATAGTGATAAGCACGCCCAGGCGTTTCTGCCTGCAACAGATCTGGCGTTCGCCGTGCCTAGCGAACAAGCGCCGAGGCCTTCCTTTGAGTCCGTGTTGCTATAAAGCGTGCTGCAGAACAGTTTAACAGGACCACAAGGCATATTGGCTGTAAGCGTTCCCGCTCGTGGCAATCAAGCTGTGCAAGGATAATTGCGGTGCGCGTACGGACATTTTGGACAATTAACGGTGAGTTTATTAAAGATGCATTGAAATAGTTTCACGTGTTGCAACTTTCTCGCCACGCACTACGTGTAAACCCAGAGTCCTGACCTACTTCTCGAGCTCTGTACGATGATATGCACGTTGTCAGTGGACAGAGAAAGCAGTGAGACCTCCGCTGATGTCTTCGCACAGCCCCATTAGAAGAAGAAGAAGAAGAAGGAAAAACACGAACACGCGCGCGCCGCGCCGCGCGAGAACAGACGTTATTCCTCTCGCGGCTGCGGGCAGATGGAACAAATCTAATTTGGCCACCGCCGCCATTACGGAATCGCGTTTCGTCGCGACACGAGCCGGCTGCAGCCATCGTCATCACAAGCAGGTCACGGGCCGCAGGCTGCCTGCGGCGGTATCTCTGGTCTGCCGCAAAAAGCGTAGTCCGCCCGCCTGCTTTATCTGACAGCTGCCGCGCTCCCTAACCTGAGGCCCACTCCTCTCCCGAATCCCGCGTCTCCTTTCAGCGAGCTGCGGTCTGCAACCTCGCTCTCTCTCTCTCTCTCTCTCTCTCTCTCTCCCCCACTCCCCCCCTCCACGCTCCCCCCTTCTCCCTCCTGTCTGTCTTCCTGCACTGCGCGGGGAGCCGAGAACAAGTGTCATACGGGACGAGAAGAACAAGGCGGTAAACTCCCTCTGTCTCCACGGAAATGAAGTAATTTATTTCTTCGGGTGTTAAGTGGGCCGCAAAACGCCTCGAATATATTACGGGCTGCGCCGTTTCAGCTCTCGCGAGCTCTGCCCTACTGCCGACGATTTCGCTCACCAACTTCCTTTCCTATAGGGCTACGGAAAAGGATTGCGTTTTTAAATGAAGGAAGCGCGACAATGACGACAACTGGCACCGTTTCGAAGAACAGACCAGGAGTCCCAGTGAAAAGTGTAACATTACCGGTACTGTTCCGTTCCTGTTTATAGGATGCCGTACTTACATTTCTTACTACCTCACAAGATTTCCTACAGGATTGGGGATGTTGTAGGTGAGTGTTAGTACTAATACAGCCCAAAGATCCACGCTAGCAGAAAAGATGTTGACCGCTTCTATAGCTCTTCGGAGTGTTCACTCTGTAACTGTCAACTTAAATAATTGCCTGACGGGACAGCACTACAGCTGAAATGTGGCAGCACAATAAGAAGTAACATTTGTCACGAGCACATCACGAAGTAGTGCTTAACTTTGGTACAGTCTGACACAGTCTCATTCAGAGCTAAGTAACTTCGCTATCTCTTGACCGTCTTGGATACACAGTACGACATGAGGTACCACAAAGTACACTAATCCTCATAAATTAAGGATAATGCTGATACTTGGTGAAACAACACTTTGGTGGGCGGTTTGCGGGTTTAAATCACCTCGCGGTATCACCATGTGGTGCATTTGACCTGCGGTCGTCGTCGTGTGGTGGCGCTGGCAGCAGTCCACATAAGCAGAGGTGTGTTGGTGCATGTCAGAGTTCGGTGCAGCGAATAAGTGTTCAAATGGCTCTGAGCACCATGGGACTTCTTACGTCATCAGTCCCCTAGAACTTAGAACTACTAAAACCTAACTAACCTAAGGACATCACACACATCCATGCCCGAGGCAGGATTCGAACCTGCGACCGTAGCAGTCACGCGGTTCCGGACTGAAGCGCCTCGAACCGCACGGCCACCGCGGCCGGCGCGAGTAAGTGTGCAGACGTTTTCAGACGTGCTAATGGTGACTGTGTGTTGAAAATAAAAGAACACATATTGATGACGTTATGAGCGGTAAAATACTAGGGCGACTGGAGGCTGGTCAAACACAGCAGGTCGTAGCACGGGCCCTCCGAGTACCACAAAGCGTCATCTCAAGATTATGGCAACGATTCCAGCAGACAGGAAACGTGTCCAGGCGCTACAGTACGGGACGTCCACAGTATACAACACCGCAAGAAGACCGATATCTTACCATCACTGCCCGCAGACGGCCACGGAGTACCGCAGGTAGCATCGATGGGACCTTACCGCAGCCACTGGCACAGTTGTCGCCAGACACACAGTCTACAAACGATTGAACAGACATGGTTTATTCGCCCGGAGACCTGCAAGGTGCATTCCACTGATCCCTGGTCACAGGAGAGCCCGTAAAGCCTGGTGTCAAGAACACAGTACATGGTCATTGGAACAGTGGTCCCAGGTTATGTTCACGGACGAGTCCAGGTATAGTCTGAACAGTGATTCTCGCCGGGTTTTCATCTGGCGTGAACCAGGAATCAGATACCGACCCCTCAATGTCCTTGAAAGGGACCTGTATGGAGGTCGTGGTTTGATGGTGTGGGGTGGGATTATGATTGGTGCTCGTACACCCCTGCATGTCTTTGATAGAGGAACTGTAACAGGTCAGTTGTATCGGAACGTCATTTTGCACCAGTATGTTCGCCTTTTCAGGAGTGCAATGGGTCCCAACTTCCTCCTGATGGATGATAATGCACGGCCCCACAGAGCTGCCATGGTGGAGGAGTACATTGAAACAGAAGACATCGGGCGTATGGAGTGGCCTGCCTGTTCTCGAGACTAAACCCCATCGAGCACGTCTGGCATGCTCTCGGTCGAGGTATCGCTGCACGTCTTCAAACCCCTACGACACTTCAGGAGCTCAGACAGGCACTGGTGGAAGAATTGGAGGCTCTGCCCCAGCACCTGCTCGACCATCTGATCCAGAGTATGCCAACCCGTTGTGCGGCCTGTGTACGTGTGCATGGCGATCATATCCCATATTGATGTCGGGGTACATGCGCAGGAAACAGTGGCGTTTTGTACCATATGTGTTTCGGGACGGTTTTCTCAACTTATCACCAATACCGTGGACTTACAGATCTGTGACGTTTGCGTTCCCTATGTGCCTATGCTATTAGCACCAGTTTTGTGTAGTGTCACATTGTGTGGCACCACATTCTGCAATTCTTAATTTATGAGCATGAGTTTTAGTTACGCAAATTTGCCACAAATTGATATTCGTACAGATACAGACGAAAGAAGTAAATTGGTAAACTTTGGCGACCAGTGGACGAATGTGTGACGCTGCAGAGCAATTTCACTGCGCTGCTGGGAAGGTTAATAAACAGGGGGCATGTCTATACCAGAGCACGAAGTGTCTACAAATTTCATTGGATGTGCTCAGCATTTGAAAGAGGGTGTGTAGTGGAGCTCAAAGAAGCCGGTTGGAGTAGTCCGCGAATCGCACATCGTCTGAATAGTAGCGATGCCACTATTCGACGTTATTGGCAGGAATGGGTGAACCATGGCCTAACACAGAGTCAAGAAGGAAGCGGTCGAGCTAGAGAGACGACAGAACTAGGGAACCGGGCAGTCGTCGGAGAGGCACGCAAGAGCCGAGGATTCGATTCGACGTGCAGCTGGTGCTTCAGTGACCACTAGGCCCGTCAATGGGCGGCTAACAGAAAGGGGGCAGAGCTCAAGACTCCCCTTGCACCAACTACCATCGACCTCTGTACACTAATAAGCCCATTTGCGGGTGTCCGGTGCATTCCGCCTGGAATCTCGTTGACTCCTGTAGAATTGTCTTCAGTGATGAGTCTCGCTTCGAACTGAGCCCGGTTGACCGGCAAAGACGTGTCTGGAGAGGCCCTGGACATCGGCGGGATACCAATTTGACGACTGTCCGCCGTATGACCCGACACAGGAGTGGCGGTCTGGGTACTACTTCATTTCATAGCAGGAACCATTTTCTTCTCATCTGCGGCACCCTTACAAACAGCGGTACGCAGACAATATTCTACACCTCGTTCTGTTGCCCTTCGTGGAAAGCACGCACACAGATTGAGTTTCTCCTGTTTCTCTCGTGCTTGCCAAACTCTTCCGTGACCAGCAAGGTCGCCGGACCCCCCACCCCCACCCCCCCGCCCAATTGAGAACTTTTTTAGCATTATGGGCAGGGCCCTTCTGGATTTTGACGGTGTATCGCGCCAGTTGGCCAGAATGTGGCACCATATCCCTTAGGAGGGTAGCCAACGACTCTGTCAAACAGTTTCAAGGCGAATAAATGCTTGCATAAGGATTAGAGGTGGACCAACGCATTATTGACTTGCTCAGATTGTAAAGCTCTTTCTCTTAAATAAATCATCCAATTTTTCTGTATTTTTGAAGATGATTTGCCTTTGTGTACATATACATCACATGTACCGATTCGGGTAAGTTCTTTGTGGTACTTCGCGCTGTGTGTGTGTGTGTGTGTGTGTGTGTGTGTGTGTGTGTGTGTGTGTGTGTGTAGTTAGTTAGTTTATCCTCACCGTGACTGAATGCAGTTCTCGCAGACACTGGATATTTTCTTATTAGTCCATAAATAGAGGTTCCAGAGTCTGTAGCGTATTTCCAGAAGCGATACTGAGCTGGCTGCAAGCACTGAACAGAACTGTACTGTCACCGTCTGACTACGAGATCAGAAGTAGGTGTAGATCGGCGCTAAGAGCCGCCAGGAGAGTAGTTGTGCCTGTGTGGTGGCGGCCTCTCTTTGTACTTGTGTACGCTTAAGCCTGTAAGCAATAATTCCTTAATACAGTGTACAACAGTGTCACTGATTTACTTATTCTCTGCCACCTGAAGGATGGAACAGTAGAGCAGACCATATTGTTTCTCGTACCTGTCGACATTTTCTTTCGAAACTGCAGAGTTACGTTGTTTCTTCTCAAAAATGGTTCAGATGGCTCTGAGTACTATGGGACTTAACATCTGTGGTCATCAGTCCCCTAGAACTTAGAACTACTTAAACCTAACTAACCTAAGGACATCACACACATCCATGCCCGAGGCAGGATTCGAACATGCGACCGTAGCGGTCACGCGGTTCCAGACTGAAGAGCCTAGAACCGCACGGCCACACTGGCCGGCCTGCTTCTTCTCGCCTACTGTGCTGTGTCCGTCTCGTGCTTACGTGACCGGCTGTTACTTTCAAACTATCCATAAGAAAGATTTCGGATGTTTAAGCGGGTATTTTACCATACGTAATACAGAACACTTCTTTCGTGTAGCACACTTTTAGTCAGGCTTGCTTCTAGTGTCGAAGGTAGTTCCAGACAGAATTGTGTACAGTGAACGATTTAATTAAAACTTCCACTGCTTGTGGAGGCTCCACGAGGGGCCCTGCGATGGCTGGCTGAAGGCTGACCGTCACACTGCAGGCGCGTCCATCCACCGTCTCGTTTGGCGCGTTTGACACCTTCCAGACACAGAGGGGATTGCCCATTATCTTTCCTAACCAACATTTCTGAATGTCGTCGATTCCCTATGCATGACTCAGTGAAGTTACAAAATTATTTTGCATGTATGAATCATAACATCCAGTAAAAGAAATACATACAACATGGAATAACTGTAATACATAAATATTTACATAGCTGGCACAGAAGGGTTAGTCTTTTACCACCAGTGATAAACAGTGTTGATGTTAAAACCTCTCGAATGCCTCTGAGAATGATGTAACTATGAACCGAAATTCGGGCATCTTTCGGACTGGAGAAGGGAGTGGTGCCAGTCCTGTCGAGCGGTCTAATTGGGCAGGAGGCGGCAGCGGCGGCGGGCATTTTACGTAATTACAGGCGAGACTTGAGAGGAGCGCCGTCCCAGTCCCACGAGGCTAATCTCCGGAGGGGCTGGCCAGGCTCTTTCGCTAATTAATACAGGCCGCGCCGCACCGAGCGCGCAATTGATTTGTCGCGGTGGGCCTTCAGCAAGGTACCGCTGCGGACCGACGAATGCGGCAGTCTTCCGCCACGTATGCGATGAGGCACGCTGCTATCTTTATTTTCTTCATTTGTGGTAGCTCACGAAGTACACGTGCCCTTGACGGTGATGTGCGTACGTGGTATGTGGTGGCGGGCTCTCTACGAACACGTCCAGTCGCTGCTCGCTTGTAGAAAAGCGGCGATAGCTAACGGCTCTACGGGAAACACTGCTGTATTTCTGGAACAGTGCGTCCTATGAGCAGTCCACAAACCGCTACACTTAAGTACATCTTGAGAATACTGAACCGCTAGGGGGGCAGATGGATACATTTCAGTGGAGCAGCAACTTCTTGTCGGGAACAAAGATAGTGTTCCCACTCGTGCATGTAAAATGACCTCTATGGGTGTGGTAGTCCTCTCGCAGTGACATTCATACGTTGGCGGAATATATCAGGTACGAGAGATCTAAAGATATCGATCGGAGGCACACAAGCTATGTATATGTATGACAAATGGCCTTCGTGTTCTACCGCTATCCCAGAGATTAATGTGTCTGGTTAGAGCTCGTCAGACTTGCGATCACATGAGTCTCACGCCACGCTACGAAGATGAGTGAAAAACGATGAACACCCTTAATACCGAGCGGTTCTAGGCGCTACAGTCGTCGCAGGTTCGAATCCTGCCTCGGGCATGGATGTGTGTGATGTCCTTAGGTTGGTTAGGCTTAAGTAGTTCTAAATTATAGGGGACTGATGACCTGAGAAGTTAAGTCCCATAGTGCTCAGAGCCATCTGAACACCTTTAATAGACGTAGATCTGGGAAAGAGAGATCCAAAAAGGCCATAGAAAAATGGTCGTGAAACGACGTAAACTTCGATTCGTGCGCTGCACTACACCTCATTCTGTGTGCAGATGATTTAGTTAATCAGAACACAGTGATCATAAAAAAGAACGAAGAGTAGGGTTTTGCATCCCGTTAACTACGAAGTCGTTGGAAACGGAACGCATTGTAGAAACGGTAGCACAGTCCCGGAATTTGCTTTAAGTGTTCTAGGGAAACCAAGGAAAAGCCACATCCAGATGACCGGACGGGGATATGACCTGTGATCCTCTCGAATTCGCCCACTGTGCTAAACAGTGTGTCACGTCGTTCGGTATTAATGGTCGCCCTCGCTTAAATACAGTTCTAAGTGATTCCACACTTCATCCTTTCGTAAACTGGTTATTTACAGGGTGAAAGAACGTAAATTAGGTACAAAGTATGGTGTGCACACACTTTATTCTACAAGTAAACGTCACTACAAATATTCTGATTTAGGCTACGACATGTTCGATAGTCTGCCATTATTGGTGATGATGTGGCGCAGACGTATAGCGAAATTCTACATGACCCGCTAAAGTGTCGATGATCTCCTGAACGGCTGTTTTCAGCTCAGCAATGGTTTTGGTGTTACTGCTGTACACCTTGTCTTTAATATAGCCCCACAAAAAGGAGTCGCATGTGTTCATATCCGGAGAACATGGCGGCCAATCGAGGCCCACGCCAGTGGCCTCTGGGTACCCCAGAGCCAGAGTGCGGTCCCCAAAGTGCTCCTCCAGGACATCAAACACTCTCCTGCTGCGATGGGGTCGAGCTCCACCTTGCATAAAACACATCTTGTCGAAATCAGTGTCACTTTGGATAATGGGGGTGAAATCATCTTCCAAAACCTTCACCTACCGTTCGGTAGTCACCGTGCCATCAAAGAATATCGCACCGATTGTTCCGTTACTAGACATAGCACACCACTCAGTCACCCGTTGAGGGTGAAGAGACATCTCGATCGCGAAATCCGGATTCTCAGTCCCGCAAATGCGCCAGTTTTGCTTATTGGCCAAATGAAGTGGGCTTCGCCGCTGAACCAAACCATACTAGTTCCCATCATGCCCTGCGATCGACCGTACAGTTCGAACGTCCTAACGCAAACCGTTGAGAAGTTATGACGATTTTATTTCATATAATTCAATAATTGTCACCTTTTATGTGGACACACACAAATAAATAAATAAAATGACAGGAAAAATACAATGTTAAATCCTCAGAAAAAATTTTATATCAATACACAGAAATGGTATATTGATGAAGAGACCAACCAAAGGATTATATGAATGCACAGATAGGCTCACAGACATGATTAGAAAAAGCCGGCTAACATGCTGTGGACAACTACTTGGAATGGACAACAACAGACTCACAAAGAGGATTTTTAATGTAATATACAGCTCAATCAAAAAACCAATTGGGTGCAAGAAACAAAAGAAGACATAAAACAATCAGGGATCAGTACTGAAATGATAAATGATAGACAGATTCAGAAACAAAATTATTAACACGAAATTTGAAGTAAAGGAAAGGAAGAAAACTGGCAAAATATTGGACAGAGCAAAAGAAACAGGATAACAGCCTAAGAATGAAGAAGTTTCACGAAGGAGGAGGAAACAAGACAAAAAAACTGAAAATCTTGTAACATTCAAGTCAGCCACTGTGCTGGAGGCATGAATAATTGAACGTGTAGAATCACTATCAATGGGGACGAATCTCTGCCGTTTTTGCGCAATAAAATCAACCTACACTGTAAGATAACCTGATTTACAAAGCGATTGACAGTCGAGCGTGGAACGGGGTCGACGTCGTCCATTCGCCTTCGCCTGCGCGCACGGTGCGTCTGCGGTAGCGCCAGGTACGCATTTCTGCTCTGTATTCATTTACACGTTCACCGTTAACGTGCGGTATTAGTCTCTCATAACAACATGGTAATACCCCATTCCGCGCAATTTCCCAAGTTGCTCGAGTCTTTCTATCTACGCTGCGCTCAGAAACAGTGCAAACAATGAAATCTAATGGTAACCGTTACATTAATGAACTCTATTGTCGTTACGTTGCTGTGTACTAGTGTTGTCCGCATCCTACTATCACAGTCAACATTTCGCCTAACAGGGCTCTGTGAGCACTTCTACCAGAACAGGTGTTACGAAGCTTATTGGTTGTTGCTGTGGCTGCTGTCCTCTAAACAAAAAATTTGTCACTTAGTTGCACTGATTCAGACATGTCGCGAATTTCCGCTTGCATATCAAAACGTATCATAAGCGCCCTTCAGGATGCAGAACTGAAATCGTATTAGGCGAAATCTGAATTTACCGTCATTGTCGAGTGAGTTAAGACTGCCACCGCCTGATAAAAGTTGAAGCTCTAGAGCGTTGCGCCGCCGTTGACCGGAGTGTGCTGCTATCAGGGAGCCAGCAATGAGACCGACGCTTAGTTCGCGATAACTAATGCCGTTCAGATGCGTACTTTCGGGTGTTCAACTCTTGTAGTTTACATTTTACGTACAATATTTTGCGATTCGACTCGGTAGCTTTCTTCAGATTCTGCAAGTTGTTTTGTTAAGTGTACTAGCTGCCTAGTCTTCAACCAGAACAATAGTGCGTGTTCCTAAAAGCAAATGGTCATCAAATGGGGTAGCTGGCGCCGGGAGTCGAGCTCGGCAATGAAGAGTCTACTTGGAGTGCAGGCAGGGAGTACACGTAAGAATCCAGCATCCGAATACGACGACTGGGTCCGTCGTCCAAATACTGTGCAGAGGAAAACGAAAACCAAGTTTCAGCTACGGCATCACATGTAACGCCCGTGAACTTAGGTTATGTTAATTACTTACTAACGACTGCGAGAGTGGTGCAGTGCATCACGGACTGTCCTGTCACGGACTGTCCTGTCACGGACTGTCCTGTCACGGACTGTCCTGTCACGGACATTTAAACGCTTCATTACCGTTCATCTGTTATTCACTAGTAGTTGCACACTAATGATGATTCTGTAGTTTGCCCTAAGCAGTTTTTATGATAATATTTCTTCGTAACGGTATCATTACCATGTGCATAAACTTATTTATCGAAAAAAGATAAAGAATGATCACAGCTACTATAGGTTAAAAAAAACACCATATTTCGATTATTTATATGAATTATATTTTAATAAATTATAGGAAAAAGAGCACTGTACACTTGAGATTTAGGTACTATACCTCAGTCTGCCGCAAATTCGCCTGTAAAAATGTATATTGCTGATAATGTTTCTCACCATATTTAATGAAATGACTTTTGACTAATCGCAATTGTAATCCACCATTATTGAGTCTATTGCGCTTAAACCGCATGTTGGTTACCAAACATCCACGAGGAGTTTCTGAGAACCATACCTCAACGTGTAGTGATCGATAATTTTCACCGCATTCATCGACATTACGTTATTTCATAGTTCATTTACGTATATTAATGTGGTAGGATAACGATGTAAGTAAAAGGAAAGGTTCACCGTAACCGTTAATTTACTGGTAGCAGTGTTTTTAACTGTGTTTTGTTACTGGCGAGGTTCCCAGAGTTTGTCAATACCTGCAGTGGACGGAGTTAAGTACGAAAAGCTTTTAGGCTTAACAGAACTGTTGCGAGCCCAGGCCATTAGTCGGTGCTTGTTTGGCGCCTTCGAGCCTCATTCCTCTGTTCTCTATGTACTCCGCCGAGCTGCCAGCCAAATGTTCCCGTCTTTAAGTTTCATATTAAATACAGAATAGCCCTTGAGGTAAAAGCATATTATAACTCCAGCGCGCGGCTATTTTTCTGAAAGGCGAATACCTGAAATTCACAGACGCCATAGCGGTTGGCGAGGATGCCACTAAGGTGTGCAAGAACTGAGTAAGCAGCGTATCATCAGTGCACGTAGCTCGCCGATCAAAGTTGTTACCGAACAGCATCCTGTTGTGGCCCAAGACCAATAGTGGAGTCTTCATGCGCAGTGGGCAGCTGAAGCGACGGCGGGCCAGCTGTCGTATACGGGACCAGAAACCGCCAGACGGCAGTAACTCGCGTATGACGAGCAGTGTATTACGCCAATCGACGTCCATGCCAGTAGAAATAACATGATAGTCTCGAATTAGATGATGATCAGTAAACTGCTAAAGCCCGTCGCTCTGTTTAAATACTAAGAACTTTCCATGAAATGGAACGATAATTTATCATATTGGGTTCAATTAGGCCTCGGGAATCCCCTACCATATATTGACCACTTCCATCTGGCCAACGGCTCGATGACGTGGGTACGAGTCCTCTGCCTACCGATGGCGTGAAAGGTCGTTAAACCACAACATTCGTCTAGAAAGTCGGAACATGACTAAGTAGGACTATTGTACGCCACGAGCGGGTACGGTCCTTCAAATTCATATAGGGTTTCTATGTTGCAAAAGCAACCTTTTCCAAAGGACTAAAAACTCAAGACCTGAGAAGTCTTGAACATTTTCGAACACCATCTCTGCCCCTCAGATGGCACACGACTCGCCTCTTATTCCGGCCAGGGCTGGCAACCGACTCCTCGACTATACAGGGCTATTACAAATGATTGAAGCGATTGAATAAATTCACTGTAGCTCCATTCATTGACATATGGTCACGACACACTACAGATACGTAGAAAAACTCGACAAAATGGCGACAGGAGCCGAGAAAGCGTATCTCGTGCTTGAAATGCACTCACATCAGTCAGTCATAACAGTGCAACGACACTTCAGGACGAAGTTCAACAAAGATCCACCAATTGCTAACTCCATTCGGCGATGGTATGCGCAGTTTAAAGCTTCTGGATGCCTCTGTAAGGGGAAATCAACGGGTCGGCCTGCAGTGAATGAAGAAACGGTTGAACGCGTGCGGGCAAGTTTCACACGTAGCCCGCAGAAGTCGACGAATAAAGCAAGCAGGGAGCTAAACGTACCACAGCCGACTTTGGAAAATCTTACGGAAAAGGCTAAAGCAGAAGCCTTACCGTTTACAATTGCTACAAGCCCTGACACCCGATGGCAAAGCCAAACGCTTTGAATTTTCGGCGCGGTTGCAACAGCTCATGGAAGAGGATGCGTTCAGTGCGAAACTTGTTTTCAGTGATGAAGCAACATTTTTTCTTAATGGTGAAGTGAACAGACACTATGTGCGAATCTGGGCGGTAAAGAATCCTCACGCATTCGTGCAGCAAATTCGCAATTCACCAAAAGTTAACGTGTTTTGTGCAATCTCACGGTTTAAAGTTTACGGCTCCTTTTTCTTCTGCGAAAAAAACGTTACAGGACACGTGTATCTGGACATGCTGGAAAATTGGCTCATACCACAACTGGAGACCGACAGCGCCGACTTCATCTTTCAACAGGATAGTGCTCCACTGCACTTCCATCATGATGTTCGGCATTTCTTAAACAGGAGATTGGAAAACCGATGGATCGGTCGTGGTGGAGATCATGATCAGCAATTCATGTCATGGCCTCCACGCTCTCCCGACTTAACCCCGTGCGATTTCTTTCTGTGGGGTTATGTGAAAGATTCAGTGTTTAAACCTCCTCTACCAAGAAACGTGCAAGAACTGCGAGCTCGCTTCAACGATGCTTTCGAACTCATTGATGGGGACATGCTGCGCCGAATGTGGGAGGAACTTGATTATCGGCTTGATGTCTGCCGAATCACTAAAGGGGCACATATCGAACATTTGTGAATGCCTAAAAAATTTTTTTGAGTTTTTGTATGTGTGTGCAAAGCATTGTGAAAATATCTCAAATAATAAAGTTATTGTAGAGCTGTGAAATCGCTTCAATCATTTGTAATAACCGTGTACTATTTTGCGAGCTTCAAGCAGACCGTCAGCATTGTTTTACCTTCCAATCGTTTACACGAATCAGCCTCTGTAGCAATGTGCAGCTATTTTCATTTGTCGTTTCGTCCCCGCTAATAGAACTAATCTCCTACGATATTTTTGTGCCGTACCTGTATGTTCAAGTCGCTACTGTGTGCACGAGAGACAGTGGCCGAGAGAGGGGTGTGTTCTCAAGCTTGGCGATAACGGGCTAGTCTTTCCCTAATCCTCCTAAACAGGTTGCGGTCGGAGGCAACATTGCTGGCGTACAGGTTTTTAATTTTACAGGATGCCTGGTGTTTTCCCGACACCTGCTCTAGATAAAACTTGCAGGAGCTCTGTTAGTGGCAGAAGGAAGTGGGTGTTGAAAATGCATACATCCTACTGCATGGAATGCCAAAAGGAAAAATAATTTCATGCAGCGCTTTGGGAACTCGGGAAATGGAGGAGTTGGCCGAGGCCCTTCGGGGACTGTACAAGGTTCGTTTTGTGCCCTCTTGGGTGGAGGTAGCTTCGCGGAGTGCACATTGTGTCCACATAAAAAAAGGCACATTAATACTTAAAGTTTGTGTCACCATGTCAAGTATCTCGAAAATTTTGTACAGAATACTAACACACATTTACGTGGGCTTCGTTCGCAATCCATAAAATATCAAGGCGACATCTGTCTTAACTCAAGTGCGCCACAGACATTTGTGGGTTGGTGGAGGCTGTTGCAGCCAGAGTTCTCCTTCCTAGGGCGCCAAGTACACTCACGAGTAATTCTGTAGGAAGAAATCCACAGCCAAATTTAGCGGTGGTCACTTGGTTGGTCTGTTACGTCATATCCATCGTTGTGGAAATGTTCGCTCCAGGAAGCCGCGACCAAGTAACTGCAGCGTGGCTGTGCTCCATCCTGCCGGAAGATCACATTTAACTGATGGGGGAAGTATCACATTTAGCTGAAGGGGAAGTAGCTGAGGCACAGCAGATTGCTCAAGCACGTCCAGATAAACGGTTCGTGTTACTGTTTCCTCGACGAAGGAGACTGGTCCCACTATGCTGTCTCTCATCAG
Organism: Schistocerca cancellata; assembly: GCF_023864275.1. Classification (NCBI taxonomy): domain Eukaryota; kingdom Metazoa; phylum Arthropoda; class Insecta; order Orthoptera; family Acrididae; genus Schistocerca; species Schistocerca cancellata. The sequence goes on along the minus strand of NC_064626.1, from coordinate 355,882,142 downwards.
AGCACGCCACACGTTAAACTTTTCGCTGTCTGACATGTTCCGGAAAACTGTGGGGGGTTTTCTGAAACTCAGATGCGAATATTGTGCCGATTACGCTTCCCACTTGTGTGGAAGTTGCATCGACAGAGAAAACGAGATTTTCTAGATAGATGGGTTTTGCCCGATCCGGTCCAACATCTCAGTAGCAAATTCGTGGTGAACCTGTCGGTTGTTTCGCTTCAGTGGTTGCTCGATTTCAACTTCAAGCGAAGTCTTCTATGAAGCGCCTTGTGAGCTGCTTAACGAGGGATTTTTAACTCTCGTAATAAAGATAATAAATTCCGTTTTGCTCCAATGGAAGACTAAAGTGTGGAGTTCTTGGGTGCGTCCTTATCCTTTTTTACCCTAGACTTGTGTTCCACCGTAGTTTACAGAAGAGATGCGAGAAATCGGTAGGTGATGGTTTAGTGACTGACTGATCTTCGTCCTCCAATGCAGTAATCGGATTTCTGAATTTTTAAAGAGTAGTTCGATTGCTACGTTGCACTGACAACGGGAGACCACGGCGTTTGGAACGCGGGTTTACTTCAAACTTCGTACACTCGTAGTACTCCATTAGAACAACAAAATGTGTAAGCAGTAGCGCGTACTACTCAAGCATTGCTGAGAAAATCGCAAGATAATTACGGTCGTCAGATATATACCTGGCCGTGACCATTTTTACCATGAACCTGTGGCAGCCGAGTGGTTAGCGTTCAAGCCCCGTATTCGCTGTATCGAGTCCCGTTCGTCAGTTTCTCTTTTTATTTTCAGCACAGTCATTTTCTTTACTATTTATATTACAATTGATACAATGGGAAAAATACGTGCAATCGGATGAACTTTTATTAAATCTATAATGTTATTTGGCTGTCTACAAATTTTTACTATCACAAATAATATAATATTCATAACTATCGACTACTATACGACCAAACGCATAAAATGATACTGAAAATGTATGTTTGTCCGTGATTTGAGAAATCCCTTATACCCGGAAGCATCCCGAAACTACTTGTTACCTGCAAGTTTTGACCGGCAGACACGGCTTTCGAAAGATGTACAATTAATCGTCGCTTTCGACATTACTAGTACAAGTTGCACGATTGTATTTTTGATCAAAACATGGAAAACTTTATGCGAATATTATATTATTTGTGATAGTAAAAATTTGTAGACTGCCAACTAACATTGTAAATTTAATAAAAGTGCATCAGGTTACACGTATTTTTTCCATTATATCAATTGTAATATAAATAGTAAAGAAAATGACTGTGTTGAAAAAAAAACTGACGATCGGGACTGGATCCAGCGATACAGCGATTACGGGGCTTGAACGATAACCACTTTTTTTTTTCTTTTCCTTCTTACCATTTTGTTCGCTATTGTTTGTTGTGTTTGGTCGTTGCGGACGTCACATGACATCCGTTCAAGTTCGTTTGCTCATCCTACTGTTTTTTATTACAGAGGCCAATCAGCTCTCTGACCGAACACGCTGAGCTACTGTGCCGGCACACTCAGCTGCCGCTGCTTCTTGGTAAAAGTGGTCTCGCGCAGGTATATATTTGACGACCAAAATTATGTTGCGATTTTCTCAGTAACGCTTCAGAAGTACGCTCTACGGCTTACACATTTTGTTGTCCTAATGGAGTACTACGAGTGTACGAATTCTGAAGTAAATCCATTTTCCAAACGTCGTGGCCTCCGCTTGTGAGTAGTGGTGCAGAAGTAGTCACTATTTCAATCGTGTATCGCGGAACAAAGCAAGGCTGGTGACCCTTATTTAGCTTGATAGCATACATGTAGCAGTACATCGAAAGAATCCGGGTCTAGCACCAGCCGTTTCTGAGGAAGTATACGAAGCAGTACGTACCCTCCAAGGCGCTAAAAGTGCATGGATTCTCCACCGCCGTAGACGAGGAAAACTATTCACTGAGCGGCTTTTCGTAAAATACGTAGTAGCGATAGCGATTTGTGGACTTGAAACTTGTTGGAAGAATTCTGGGATACAGTGCGTATCTGTAATGGAAATAACGTCCTAGACCCCTAGTGCGACCAATTGTAAGGTATTGCCAAAGCGTTTGGAACCCTTACCAAAATAGATCTGACATGAACAGTCTCGATAAACTCAAAAGTCATCTGTTTCGTGTAAATAGTGTAGCGTTGCTCTTGGGGGACGAAAATAAAAAGAATTGTTACTTTTTTTTTTAATGTCGAAAAATAGAATATTTTTGGTGGGCCACTTGGCAACAGAATCAGGGATTGATTACACTATTATAATAACATACCTTGAGCATTAAATACCTGAATAAGAGCAGCATATTGATATATATTTGAGATCGTTCGGAAGAAACATTATAATTTCTGTGCATTTTTTTTATAGTCGCGATGTAGTCATACCCGGATCAACACTAAGGGACCAGAAGATTTATAGACTTTAAAAAGAAATGCAACACTACACAAAAAAAGTTGGTTCAGAAATAATAGGAAAACGATAATGTTCCTTCTGCCTCATGCTGCGTTCGGCCCATCAGCGTGATCGTAATTTCTGATGATGAAGTAACACAAAATAATTATCATCCAGGTAATTAAGGAGATGGAATCATCAAGGTTAATTTACGAAAATAAGCACACTTATCTTTAACACACGTTTTTTTTAATGCTACGTACCTTTTCATATTAAATTACAATAGATGACCATAGTGGTTAAATACTTTATACATAACAGTCAAAATGTCCTCTTGATGCTGTCTGTTCGTAATCAGTTACCAGAAACTACATGCTTTCTGATTGAAAAAAATAACATATAGCATTTTCACTCAATATGTTCACATAGAATATAAAATACAGTTGCGGAACGCAGCAAGTCCGCGTCCGCCTTTCATAGAATACAAACAGTAAAAAGGTGTGGCGCCAAAAGCCTCATTTGTCTTGAAAACAACAGAATTCTTTTTTACACCATTAATCGATACATGTACATAGAGATTTACTGGCACTGCGCAAGAACGGCAAAGAAAAGAATAATAGATTCTGTCGCTGCTATGCGATGGTTCATTTCTTTTCCTTTACAATTGTTCGATAACTTTAGGCCATCAGGCGTTTACTATTGGGCGTATATTAATGTTTGTAAGGCGAAAATTACTAATATTACAATAGCTACTTCGTTACGCATTGCTGGCCAGTTACGATCTCTAGCTCATTTTCAAATGGACGCGGACACAGCCTCCTAGTCCTTAGATATTAAGTCACGTGCCATGACATGCGTGATTCATTCGAAGAGGCGATACGTAATTTCGTTGGAGAGCACGCCACGATTTCTGTGGCAGTCGAAGAGTACTATGAAGTATATTGATCTTAGATTTCTATAACTTTTTTTCACGTGTTAGCTGGGTTACCATTTTGTGCGTGTATCCTGTTGTAAGCTTTAAATTTTGTCGCTGATTGTTATTGTGGACGTGAGAAAACATGATGGAAATTGGCATTAACGTATGTCATTTCGATGATATTGGCACACGTCATTCGTTCACAATTCGTTGTGCTTCTGATAAAGGAAATGCAGTATAAATGTAAAACTGTTACATTTCCACATTAATCTTGAGATGATTTGCAAATGTTTGCAATGCGGTTTGCCCCATACTGGGGAACGTCATTTCTGAACTCTGGTCTTTCCTCCAACAGTGGTTGACGGGACACATTGCTACAAGAAAAGTACCCAGTTCCTCACAACAGACTTAAAGTCCCAGGAGAGAATTTCAGTAGCTTGGTAGGACATCCTGAACATAATACCTTAACAGCGGTCAGATATACTGTTGGTGGTCCTTCGCTGGAAGAACCATTCCGGGAACTTTTCGCCCAGGCTCTTAGAATATAATGAGACAAAATTTATGCAAATGATTGTGTTGCTATTGTAAGCATCACTTCACAACGTGAGTGGCGACGATCACCTTTATTGTCTGCCAACTACGCAAAGAAAATTAACGGTAATCTGAACAGCGAAAGCAAAAGGTCGAGCTAATTAACAAAGCGATCGGGACTGAATGGCGATATTCGCTTTAATCCTGCTAATAGACTGGAGTTCCATTCACCGTACTGAGCAACTCGATACTGACATTCGAGGAAGTTACTGAAACGGCGATATAAAGGCAGTAGGCGATCGCATCACAGTTGATTCTGCACGAAAATTATACTGCCTGTCCCTTTTTAAAAGCTTTTCATAAGTGGTGGTTGAGTTATTTCTAGCTGAAAGTACAGGGCTACACATTCTTTCTGAAGGTGGTAAAACCGTTTTTAGTCACTTGATTTTATTGCTTATTTCATTCCGTCATTACTTTCATGCTTCCTCAGATGGTGGGCTCGTAAATATTGTTTAACTGTCGAATCCAAATTTATGAGAGGGGATTAATTTGCAATACACATATCACATTAGTACAATGTTGTCCATTAAAACGAAATACCACGATGTAAAATACGATATTTTACTTGAAATAATTTTTATTATGATTGGAAGCGCTCGAAATACAGTACGAAGCCAATTTATTGGGCCTGGTAAAAGACAACACTGGTAAACCACGTACATTTCAACGAAATAGCAGAAAATTTTGCTAAATGGAATGAATGTTGGTAAGCCTTATTTTCCTAAGGGTTTCATTCAAGGAGACGCAACTAAGTTAATAATTATGAAGACCAGATGTAACGTAACCTCACGGCCACTTAGCGTGCTGCTGCAAGAAAGCGCAATTCTTTCGACCAGAAACTCTCATTTAAAAGATGCTAATTGCCTGATGAAGGTTCAACCGTCGAAATGCGTAGCGCATGAAATAAAATTCTTATGTCTGACGTAGAATTGTAAGTTTTTGTATCAGTATTATTTTGACAGGTGTCTTCAGTAGTAGTTTGGTAAAAATGGATAAGCGTCTAAGATTTATTGAGGGAAGTTCATGAGGTTTCTGCTCCAGCGTTAAAGACCATTTATTAAATGAGAGTGAGGCGAAAGCTGCAGATTTTCTGTTTTCAGGAGGCCCGAGTCAGGTTCTTCCAAGGAGATGATCGCCCGCGTAGAGTGAATTTCTGCTTATGAAGAAGTTAGGCGGTTGGATGTCGCCTTTATGAATACTGCGCGATAAAACATCTGATGAATGGCGTTAAGAAGTGAATTTGGAACAGGTGAAGAGTATGAAGAACATTTAACTGTCGTTACGTGACGAAAATTGGGTCCGTCATTATAATCCGGAGACAGAACTTTAGTCAGACCAGTGCTTTGTCGAATTTGAAACAGCGAAAAAAAAAGGATGGAGCCAATATTTCTATATTTGTGCTGACACATCGGCCTCTGCGGTGGAAAAACTGAATGAGCTGAGGTTGGGAATATTTCTCCCCCTTCCATTCTCCAGATGTAAACTCATGTCATTTTTTTTCGTAATGTCAAAAAACTGACTCGGAGGAAACAAATTTTCGTTGAATTACGTGCTGTAAATAAGAAGTTCAATTGAAGCAATTTTAACTTCTTAGAAAAACTGAGCCTCGGAGGACCACACACATGGAATTCCATAGAGTTTGAATTGTCCTAAAATATTTATTGCCTATGTATTTCACCAATCTTGCCAATACACGGTCTGCTGCAGAAAAAACAACTCAAAAAAGAAATGAACGTTATATTTTATAGCGTTCCATAGACGACGAGGTTACTAGAGGTGAATGCAACAGGTGTGGAACTCTTTCATCGTTGTTCGCTCTCTCGCTCTCCACGGTCGTCTTTCGTGCTTACGTAAGCACTCAACGGTTCTGCTCATTGACATCGAGCAATGGTGAGCAGAAGTAGTCATTGCCTATTTGTTTCTCGTTCCCATAAACAGAAAAGGACCGCACAGAGTGTGCGCGCCAGTCGATTGTTTTATGATTGTTCTTTTTTGTGAGCCCGTACAAAGTACACAGGCAGCTGGGGATGGAGCAAGCTAAAGCGTCCTTTTGTTTAGGATAACTTGGAGCCGTGTCTTAGAGTAATAGTTGTTTTGTCGTATTGTGAGCCCGTTCATTTTACCCACGCCCTGCTTGTTAAAACATGTTGGAAAACAATATACCCGTCTCCCAGTCAACAGTAAGATTTCGATAGAAGCGATGTGGCGGACACACACTTTCCTACAAGACCAGCGCGTGGGTGGACGTCAGAAGTGGACGCAGTTCCCGGAACTGCTGCAGCGGACAGTGATAGGCGTGTACCCTGAGCACGTACTTCCGTAAGTTCTCAAATCTTCAACTGGTTTGACGCAGTTCTCCTGCTACTCTTCCATGTGCTAGCATTCTCTTTTTGTCCTTCCACTCATCTACTAAACACACTTCGGTAGTAAATTTTTCCGTATTCTAAGTTTTGTTTATCACTTCAAATTTGTTTTCTCTACTACTCATTTCAGTGTAAAGTATGGTGTTCACGTACATCTTAGCTGACGTTGCCCTAAAACCTCGCTTCTTCCCGTAAGCCTTTTACTGTGATTTCGTGCATTATCTATCCTTTCCAGTGCTTTATCTGTCCCTTGATTTTCAATGCTTCTGCAGCACATAATAAAAAATTTTCCACCACAGCGCTTGTTCTTCTGTGGTTTTCGTGTGGCACATATTTGATTCCAATACAACGCAGTACCCCAAAACGTGGTTTCTGAAACGTTTTCCTCCAATTCTGTGGCTAAATTTGCTGATAATATAACCCTTGTATTCAATTCACGGTATGTTTCCATTTGGTAGGATGCTTTACATTTTTTTCAGCCGTTGCTTATAGTACTATAGCGTGACTGAGATGACTGTAAGAAATAGTATATTGATGCTATACTCATGTACAATGTCGTTCAAACGAAAGTACCATTGTTATACTCGTAATATTTTGTTCTGCTGGAGAGCAGGTGTCTGTGACAGTGCTATTGGATTGTTGTGAAAGGTTTGTCTTGGAATAATGCTGACGGTGATAAACGTTTGTGTAATTTTATGATGGTGGCTACGCTCAACAGCTAGATCAGTGTTTGGGAAAGGACGAATTCGCCGAGCATCTGGACAGAGGGAGAAATGTTCGCCGGGAAACATATGTTAAGCTAATAAACGATGCGGAAGTAATGGGCGAGCTAAAACAGGCGCCGTGTTATTGTGAAATAGAGGGGGTGGGCTAGGGAGGGGGAAAGGGAGGGAGGGGAGGGGCGGTGGCAGCGCTGAGGCCGCTGTCTGGCGGCCTGCCAATCCACGCCCGCCCCCGCAATTACGGGGGCGGCGACTGGCTGCCACTCACCGGGGGCGGCGCTGACTGACCAGCCGGGCTAGCACGATGGAAAGCTGCGGTTCCAGTAGCCAGTCCAGAATGCACGAGACAAACCCAGCGTGACACGGACCACCCTTTAAATTGGGGTCTTTATGTTACTGTCGCGTGGAGCTTCACATGTTAGACTGTTCACAAGGGTCTTCTAAAAGGCCCCTTGACTTGTATCAGAAAACAGAGAAACGAGAGGATACGAACAAAACCTCTTTAGTCGATTCCTGAATAATCTCCATTGGCCACAACAAACTTTCGACAAAGCTATAAACGACAAGGTATCTTTCATTTGAATTACTTTCTCTTTACTTCTACCCATAGTCGTGCAGTATTTCAGAAACATATTTTGCCTCCACAGTTGTTGGTACAGATTGTCGTTTGTTGCATTCAACGTATAATTTAAGTTTGTTCAGTCTGACTTTCAAGACAGAAGTTGCTAAGTTCTCGCAAGTACACTCTGCAGCTTAGACCATAGATTAGGGTTGCCATAATTTGTCTGACAAAGCGGGTATTTCTCTTAAACTGACTAAAAATGGACGTTATTTGGGAAGCAGAAACCGGGACACTTTCGTCAGAATTCTTTCAGACGCTCCATTTGTGCTGTGTATATAGAGAAGTAATTGAAATGTTGAAGTACGAATGTCTCCAAGCTAACACTCATCACTTCAGCGGCTGCCTTTACGGCATCCTATGCGTCTTGGGCATCCCATTCCTAAAAGACTTCGTTCACCTCTTCTCAGTTTAGCGAGCACATTCTTTGCACCAGACAGTTGTACTCCTCCAAAATTAGTGTTGGACATTGGCACAGCAAAAGGTTACGTACTTCCTTTCATCAGTTTTGTTGCCGGCCGATGTGGCCGAGCGGTTCTAGGCGCTACCGTTCCGGTCGCAGGTTCGAATCCTGCCTCGGGCATGGATGTGTGTGATGTCCTTAGGTTGGTTAGGTTTAAGTAGTTCTATGTTCTAGGGGACTGATGACCTCAGAAGTTAAGTCTCATAGTTCTCAGAACCATTTGAACCATCAATTTTGTTGTCCTCTAAGGCAGTGATGCAAAACGTGCTAATTACAGAAGCAGTTTCATTTGGCAGTAAACTTAATTTAAGTAATCTGTCGAACGCCATTTTTCGGTATAAAATACTGAACAATTAATGGAAATATTTTCTTGGCTTTGTGATTACTAGCGTCTATAGCTGTACGAAAATAACGGACTGCTAATACTGATTCCACAGTTGATGTTCATTTCGTTCAGCCCAACGGAAAATTTTTCATGCTGCGGAATGATTAAAAAGTTCGGAGCTCAGCCTAGAAAATACGATAGTATATAGCCAATCCCGCCGCTGTCACTAATTTCACTAATTTGCGCTGTTTGAACGATTTTGAAACAAAATAACTGTCAAATTTGTATGTGCTTGCAGAGTAAACGGTAGATTTATTCGTAACGCTAGCTAAGTGATCCTTAATATCTCCTTTTCCCCATAACATAAATTACACGTTCTACTTCATAGTCATTCGTCCCTCGTTTTATGAAGAACCGTTCTTCTGAAAATTTTTCCTTGAATGGACACTTCCTCTTCAGCATTTTGAGATCACATGAAACAATTGAACACTTCATAACAGATTAACAGCAGTACGATTCTCACAGAGAAACAGAGAACCACTTTCCTCCAAACCTTAGACTAAACTGAGGTAAAGGACCATAACGGAAACAGCTGCACTACTCCGCAATAATACGCCTTAAGCGACTCAGTCAGCTGCGATAGTAAAAACCTTGCTTATTTAGCATAATAGCCTGACTTGAAATATAGACCCACTCAAAAATTTAAAGAAAAAAAGATAGTATGAGAATGTTTCCTTGAAATCAAAATTCCGGGATGAACTGCCGTCCCAGAAATATTTTTCGCGACACAGATGTCTTTAAGGTGTAACCGGGACATGTGGAAACCCTACGGTAGATACACTATTGGCCATTAAAATTGCTATACCACGAAGATGACGTGCTACAGACGCAAAATTTAACCGACAGGAAGAAGATGCTGTGATATGCAAATGATTAGCTTTTCAGAGCATTCACACAAGGTTGGCGCCGGTGGCGACACCTGCAACATGCTGACTTGAGGAAAGTTTCCAACCGATTTCTCATACACAAACAGCATTTGCCAGGCGTTGCCTGGTGAAACGTTGTTGTGATGCCTCGTGACTTTGATAAAGGTCGGATTGTAGCCTATCGCGATTGCGGTTTATCGTATCGTGACATTGCTGCTCGCGTTGGTCAAGACCCAATGACTGTTAGCAGAATATGGAATCGGTGGGTTCAGGAGGGTAATACGGAACGCCGTGCTGGATCCCAACGGCCTCGTATCACTAGCAGTCGATATGACAGGCATCTTATCCGCATGGCTGTAACGGATCGTGCAGCCACGTCTCGATCCCTGAGTCAACAGATGTGGACGTTTGCAAAACAACAACCATGTGCACGAACAGTTCGACGTCGTTTGCAGCAGCTGGATAATGCTCTGAGACCATGGCTGCGGTTACCCTTGACGCTTCATCACAGACAGTAGCGCCTGCGATGGTGTACTCAACGACGAACCTGGGTGCACGATTGGCAAAAAGTCATTTTTTCGGATGAATCCAGGTTCTGTTTACAGCATCGTGATGGTCGCATCCATGTTTGGTGACATCGCGGTGAACGCACATTGGAAGCGTGTATTCGTCATCGCCATACTGGCGTATCACCCGGCGTGATGGTATGGGGTGCCATTGGTTACACGGCTCTGTCACCTCTTGTTCGCATTGACGGCACTTTGAATAGTGGACGTTAAATTTCTGATGCGTTACGACCCATGGCTGTACCCTTCATTCGATCCTAGCGAAACCCTACGTTTCAGCTGGATAATGCACGACCGCATGTTGCAGGTCCTGTACGGTCCTTTCTGGATACAGAAAATTTTCGATTGCTGCCCTGGCCAGCACATTCTCCAGATCTCTCACCAATTGAAAACGTCTGGTCAATGGTGGCCGAGCAACTGGCTCATCTCAATAGGTCAGTCACTACTCTTTATGAACTGCGGTATCGTGTTGAATCTGTATGGGCAGCTGTACCTGTACGCATGGGCAGATGTTCCTGTCCACGCCATCCAAGCTCTGTCTGACTCAATGCCCAGGCGTACCAAGGCCGTTATTACGGCCAGAGGCGGTTGTTCTGGGTACTGATTTCTCAATATCTAAGCACCCAAATTGCGTGAAAATGTAATCACATGTCAGTTGTAGTATAATATATTTGTCCAATGAATATCCGTTTGTCATCTGCATTTATTCTTGGTGTAGCAATTTTAATGGACTATAGTGTACAAACTTAGATGCCGCGCACAGACCTGTGTCCGCCGTGTAACGTGACTCAGGCCAAAAACTCTAGTCTCTGTCATTACGCTTGCATTTACAGCTTCTTCTCATTTATAGCTAAAATCAATCATTGGTTGAACGAATTGTAGTATTGGACTTGTGGTAGTACAGTTACCCTAATTTCTCCGACATTCCGAATATTAATGCGCCGGTTATCGTTTTTGCATTTCGCCGGGTGAAACGGCAACAAAGAGTTTGAAACATATTGCCAGTTTTTTTTGTTTACGAGTGATGGAATTAAAATTTTTCAGTGAACTCCGGTATTTGTTGTTCTGCTAGTCATTCAGTTCACCGTACCAAAAGAGAGGACGACAAAACATAAGTTTAACAGAAAGCATTTATTTATAATCGCGTATGCTGTAGAATTCTCAATCACTGCTTTCGGATTGCTGCCATCATAAGGTCTATTACAAATATAAAAAACAGAAAAACACTATCATGGCACAAAATAAGTACAACTGACTTTAGGCCAAATATACAGCAAATCGAGGAGTACTTAAAAAGGTAAGATCCTACCAGCGTCCACCCCTGGCGGCTGAGTGGTCAGCGCGACGGAATGTCATACCTAACCGCCCGGGTTCGATTCTCGGCTGGGTCGGAGATTTTCTCCGCTCACGTACTGGGTGTTGTCTTGTCCTTACCGCCATTTCATCCCCATCGACACGCAAGTTGCCGAAGTGGCGTCAACTCGAAAGATTTACACCAGGTGAACGGTCTATCCGACGGGGGGCCCTAGCCACACGGCATTTCGATTTTCATACCATCCACATACAGGATGTTTTTTTTTTTTTTCCACCGTGTACAAACTCTAGCGATTGATCGATGAGAGGATACGAATCAAAAGGTCTAATGAACTTACGTCCGCAAATGATTTCCATGCCGAAGACCATTTATTCAATCACACTTTTTTACAAAGACTGCGGTCTAATACGGGCTGTACCATGCAGCCACAGTTACAGTATGTATGGTTTCGTCCTAGAGGGTGGCATAGTTCCTCAGGAGTCATACCCTAGCGTCCATTCCTGCTATAGTCATTGGCAATGTTGTGTCTGATTCTCGTCTCTTGCTGACTCACCTTGTAGTCTATGTGATGCAGCGTTGTACACATTGGTTACGCATTCGAATCGAGAGGTTGCCGACATGGTGTCTACTTACGGAAAGGCAAATGGCGACGGGCAGTGGGATTGTATCGTGAGACCTATACTCGCCGACAACCACCACAGCATTCAGTGTTTGCAACTGTGTTTCGCCGTTTGACTGAGACAGGGTCGCTTCAGGAAGCGGGAAATCATGAAGGACGTACCCGAAATGTTCGAACAGTTATTTGTCAAGTAAAAAGAAATGGTTCAAATGGTTCCGAGCACTATGGGACTCAACAGCTGAGGCCTTCAGTCCCCTAGAACTTAGAACTACTTAAACCTAACTAACCTAAGCACATCACACACATCCATGCCTGAGGCAGGATTCGAACCTGTGACTGTAGCAGTCGCGCGGTTCCGGACTGAAGTGCCTCAAGTAAAGATCTGCTGCCTGTTATTATATAGCAGGTCGTATATTGTGTGATTTTCTAAGTTATATCATACAAATTCAGTTTTATTACTAGTTCTTATATATATATATATATATATATATATATATATATATATATATATATATATATATATATATATATATATATATATATACTCCTGGAAATGGAAAAAAGAACACATTGACACCGGTGTGTCAGACCCACCATACTTGCTCCGGACACTGCGAGAGGGCTGTACAAGCAATGATCACACGCACGGCACAGCGGACACACCAGGAACCGCGGTGTTGGCCGTCGAATGGCGCTAGCTGCGCAGCATTTGTGCACCGCCGCCGTCAGTGTCAGCCAGTTTGCCGTGGCATACGGAGCTCCATCGCAGTCTTTAACTCTGGTAGCATGCCGCGACAGCGTGGACGTGAACCGTATGTGCAGTTGACGGACTTTGAGCGAGGGCGTATAGTGGGCATGCGGGAGGCCGGGTGGACGTACCGCCGAATTGCTCAACACGTGGGGCGTGAGGTCTCCACAGTACATCGATGTTGTCGCCAGTGGTCGGCGGAAGGTGCACGTGCCCGTCGACCTGGGACCGGACCGCAGCGACGCACGGATGCACGCCAAGACCGTAGGATCCTACGCAGTGCCGTAGGGGACCGCACCGCCACTTCCCAGCAAATTAGGAACACTGTTGCTCCTGGGGTATCGGCGAGGACCATTCGCAACCGTCTCCATGAAGCTGGGCTACGGTCCCGCACACCGTTAGGCCGTCTTCCGCTCACGACCCAACATCGTGCAGCCCGCCTCCAGTGGTGTCGCGACAGGCGTGAATGGAGGGACGAATGGAGACGTGTCGTCTTCAGCGATGAGAGTCGCTTCTGCCTTGGTGCCAATGATGGTCGTATGCGTGTTTGGCGCCGTGCAGGTGAGCGCCACAATCAGGACTGCATACGACCGAGGCACACAGGGCCAACACCCGGCATCATGGTGTGGGGAGCGATCTCCTACACTGGCCGTACACCACTGGTGATCGTCGAGGGGACACTGAATAGTTCACGGTACATCCAAACCGTCATCGAACCCATCGTTCTACCATTCCTAGACCGGCAAGGGAACTTGCTGTTCCAACAGGACAATGCACGTCCGCATGTATCCCGTGCCACCCAACGTGCTCTAGAAGGTGTAAGTCAACTAACCTGGCCAGCAAGATCTCCGGATCTGTCCCCCATTGAGCATGTTTGGGACTGGATGAAGCGTCGTCTCACGCGGTCTGCACGTCCAGCACGAACGCTGGTCCAACTGAGGTGCCAGGTGGAAATGGCATGGCAAGCCATTCCACAGGACTACATCCAGCATCTCTACGATCGTCTCCATGGGAGAATAGCAGCCTGCATTGCTGCGAAAGGTGGATATACACTGTACTAGTGCCGACATTGTGCATGCTCTGTTGCCTGTGTCTATATGCCTGTGGTTCTGTCAGTGTGATCATGTGATGTATCTGACCCCAGGAATGTGTCAATAAAGTTTCCCCTTCCTGGGACAATGAATTCACGGTGTTCTTATTTCAATTTCCAGGAGTGTAATATATATATATTCATTGTCCCATATATATATATATATATATATATATATATATATATATATATATATATATATATATGGGACAATGAATTCACGGTGTTCTTATTTCAATTTCCAGGAGTATATATATATATATATATATATATATATATATATATATATATATATATATATATATTACACTCCTGGAAATTGAAATAAGAACACCGTGAATTCATTGTCCCAGGAAGGGGAAACTTTATTCAGACATTCCTGGGGTCATATACATCACATGATCACACTGATAGAACCACAGGCACATAGACACAGGCAACAGAGCATGCACAATGTCGGCACTAGTACAGTGTATATCCACCTTTCGCAGCAATGCAGGCTGCTATTCTCCCATGGAGACGATCGTAGAGATGCTGGATGTAGTCCTGTGGAACGGCTTGCCATGCCATTTCCACCTGGCGCCTCAGTTGGACCAGCGTTCGTGCTGGACGTGCAGACCGCGTGAGACGACGCTTCATCCAGTCCCAAACATGCTCAATGGGGGACAGATCCGGAGATCTTGCTGGCCAGGGTAGTTGACTTACACCTTCTAGAGCACGTTGGGTGGCACGGGATACATGCGGACGTGCATTGTCCTGTTGGAACAGCAAGTTCCCTTGCCGGTCTAGGAATGGTAGAACGATGGGTTCGATGACGGTTTGGATGTACCGTGCACTATTCAGTGTCCCCTCGACGATCACCAGTGGTGTACGGCCAATGTAGGAGATCGCTCCCCACACCATGATGCCGGGTGTTGGCCCTGTGTGCCTCGGTCGTATGCAGTCCTGATTGTGGCGCTCACCTGCACGGCGCCAAACACGCATACGACCATCATTGGCACCAAGGCAGAAGCGACTCTCATCGCTGAAGACGACACGTCTCCATTCGTCCCTCCATTCACGCCTGTCGCGACACCACTGGAGGCGGGCTGCACGATGTTGGGGCGTGAGCGGAAGACGGCCTAACGGTGTGCGGGACCGTAGCCCAGCTTCATGGAGACGGTTGCGAATGGTCCTCGCCGATACCCCAGGAGCAACAGTGTCCCTAATTTGCTGGGAAGTGGCGGTGCGGTCCCCTACGGCACTGCGTAGGATCCTACGGTCTTGGCGTGCATCCGTGCGTCGCTGCGGTCCGGTCCCAGGTCGACGGGCACGTGCACCTTCCGCCGACCACTGGCGACAACATCGATGTACTGTGGAGACCTCACGCCCCACGTGTTGAGCAATTCGGCGGTACGTCCACCCGGCCTCCCGCATGCCCACATACGCCCTCGCTCAAAGTCCGTCAACTGCACATACGGTTCACGTCCACGCTGTCGCGGCATGCTACCAGTGTTAAAGACTGCGATGGAGCTCCGTATGCCACGGCAAACTGGCTGACACTGACGGCGGCGGTGCACAAATGCTGCGCAGCTAGCGCCATTCGACGGCCAACACCGCGGTTCCTGGTGTGTCCGCTGTGCCGTGCGTGTGATCATTGCTTGTACAGCCCTCTCGCAGTGTCCGGAGCAAGTATGGTGGGTCTGACACACCGGTGTCAATGTGTTCTTTTTTCCATTTCCAGGAGTGTATATACAATAAAATTATTTCGTATGTCATCTGTGGGATAGTATTTTATAAGTACAAATGCACATACACAATTTAATTTAAACTTGTTGCTGACTTAGATAATGATCATAAATTAGATTCATAATAGGTTGTGGATATATTTTAAATAATAATTAAGTGTATTTAATGGAAGAAACAAGAGATGAAAATTTGACTTGGATAATATGTGACTGTTCTTCCCTTTACACCTTCTGCTTTTTATGGTTTCGTCTGTTCCATATGTTGTCTTGACAGTGATAATACTTCATGTGTTGATTAGTTAGGTTATAATGTGTTTCCGAACGTTTGGACAGCAAACGTGAAGGAAAATGTGATTAGCGCTGTGGAAGGCGGCAGCTGTGTGAGTACTAGGTAGTTGACCCACCAGTACGAGGTAAGCCAGTTGACCGTGTGGAACATTCTACTTTGACAGTTGTTACTGCCATTATCCGTTACAGCGTATGTAGGGATTACAAGCGACACACTTTCCACATCGGGAGCAGTTTTGTCACACCAGGCAACCACGATTTCGTGATTTGTGTCATCCATCCTGTTCACAGATGAACCCACCTTTACGCGGAGTGGTATCTTCAACTTTCGTAACAGTCATCTGTGGGATAGTATGCAGAACCCCATGAGATGGTGACAGCGAGTCATCGGCATCGATGCAGCCGGAATGTGTGGGCCGCGATAATTGGCGACTGTATTTTCAGGTCCAGGCTTCCCTCCACGTCGCCTAACAGGCCGGGACCATTGGCGTTTCTTGTGGATGATTTACCTCCCCTAGTGGAAGGAGTGCTCTTGATGATTTTAAGGGTTATGTGGCTGCTACATGTTGGTGCTCCAGCCTACTTTGCCGTTAACGTCCGCCACGTCACACTCGTGTTTTCCCCCGTCGATGGATCTGACGAGGCGGGGGGGGGGGGGGGGGGGGAGAGAATCTCAACCCCCTGCGATATCTAGTTATGGGACCATCTTAAATGTATCGTGTATGCAGAGCGCATTCCAGGTGTGGAAACGTATTCATGCTGCCTTTGACGCTGTTCGGATGCAGCCTGGCCGATGTGAACGTGTGAGACAGAATACGCTAGGGCGCGTACACGCATGCGTTGAAGCACATGGAAACTATTTTTAGCACATAACGGAACTGTGGCCGCATGGTACAGCACGTATTAAATCGCAGTCTCTGTAACAATGTATGACTGAATAAATGGAAACCATGCATTTCTGGACATAAGTTAGTTGGACCTTTGTTGTTCCGTGTCCTCTCATCACCTCACAAGGTGGATAAAAATCACCCTTTTATACCTTTCGCGCGCACGCGCACGCACGCACGCACGCACGCACACGCACGCACACGCACACGCACACACGTACTCTGACAAAAGTACAGTACTGTCGTCAATATGTGCACTTACGTATATAACAGATGCTGTAGTAATGTGCGGGGGAATTTTCTGTGTATGTAGCTTACAGCCAACTGAACTTTTTTTTTGTCACATTAGTGTTTCTTCCTATTTGTAACAAATCTGATGATGGTTGTAAGCCGAAAGCAGTCATTATGGATTGTGTAGCATATTTGAGCAATGCGAACAATTATACTATAGATTATACTATAGATATACTATAGATAATACTAAACTGGATTGGGGCTGGTTTACAGACTTCAAATCCTCAGTTGATGAAGGATTTAGTTATCTGACGAATCCCCAAGAATAAGTGTGAAACATTTTATTTTGCTTTTATAATAAATGATACCCGTTTCTATGCATAATGTCCGGATTTTACACAAAATAAGCGTTTTAGCAGTTTCGCCTCATTCAGTGCAGGTTCGGAAACAATATCAAAAGAAGCAGCATAATATAGCAGAAAACGTTGAGTATAGAGAGAACTGTTGTAGTGAGTTGGATATTAATATCCTGTCGTCTCAAAACCGTAGTTAGTTACAGTGTTTCAGGTCTGAAAACCAACATATTTTTACGAGATACAGACATAATGACCCTTATCATTAAGTTCATGTTATTTAGAAACATATAAAAATGCTCTCAAACAGGAGACTATCAACATCTGCTTGGTAACGATATCATTCCATAGATTCAGCATGTAAATTCACTGACTTAGTTTGGGTTTTTTAAAACTACTTCAGCTCTGGAAGTACTTTCTTTCACATATCTTTCGGTGCAACCGTACGCTGCACCAGTGTTTCACAGCCGTAGTAAAGAAACAGTTACTGGCAATACTGCAATTAAGAGAGGCTGAAAGCATTCCAGAAGCGTATGGCGCCACTGGTCAACTGGTAGAGATTATCGCTTCAATATGTCATACGCGATCTGTATCTGAAATCTGGAGGCAGCCACCGCAGAACTTCGCTCTCCGCGACTACAGAAGAGCCTTTTCAAGCATTCAACTCGTACCAAAAGCACGTAAAAAACGTGAGAAATTCACGTGTCTTTCTGGATGTCAAAAATCTGTTCTTCATTGTAATTGAGAGTTGTGCGAAAAATCAGTAATCTTTTTGCTTCCACAAAAGCCGATGTCCCTAAACGCATCTACGATTTTTTACTGTATTTAAAGTTAAAAACTGCACTTAAGATGCACAAGCAGCATGCTACAGCCTGGTAACGAACAGATGGTGTCTCGTAAAAGATAACCAGGATTACTTGGGTCCCCACCATCCACCCCCTCCAAACTATTTCCCAGTCGCATCAACATTTCTTTCAGATATTGCACATTTATTTATTTAATCGTATGGGTAGGGCCCCCGTCGGGCAGACCGTTCGTCGGTGCCGGTTTTTCAATTTGACGCCACTTCGGCGACCTGCAGTCGATGAGGATGATGTGATTATCATGAGGACAAGACAAAACCCAGTCCCTGGGCGGAGAAAATTCCCCGACCTAGCCGGGACTCAAACCCGGGCCCAGAGGATTGACAATCCGTCACGCTGACCATTCAGCTACCGGGGGCGGACACACATTGCACATGAAGACCTATCGACGATTGTCCGGCATGGGCTGTAATATGTGATAATTAAACACTGCTGGCTCTGTGCGAGACATGTATTGGGTGATTTAACTGCCCCTACCGCTGGGTTTATGCAACCTGCAACATCTTCATATACGACACGCGAGTTTTCAGATTCTCTCTCTCACTACGCCCAAACTAAATAGTCTTACAGGATAAATGAACAGGATCTTTTTGTAGGATATTTAATGTATTTAAATTTTATACCGGGATACGTTTTCGCTTGAGGCCTTAGTTTTCGAATTATTTACGAAAAAGGTACAAAAGTGAACCTCTACCCCTTTTTCGTGGGTAGCTCGAATGCCGTGGCCTGTAGGGAAAACGTATCCAAATACAAAATTTAACAACATTATATTTCCTACAAAAAGGTTTTCATTTTTTTGTATGGTACTAATAGTTTGCGCGTAGCAAACGAAAGAACATTAAAACGTCGGCGTGGGTTTTGAAGGCGTGCGGGTTGCTTAGAAGGGACAGGTAGGGGCAGCTGAATCCCGCTGTACGTGTAGATTCAGCAGCTGCCGTGAGCGCAGGTGGCGTGCTCGCGGCTTGCCTTGCCTTGCCTTGCCTTGTGCCGTTACTGGCCGCTGCCCCGGCAGACGACAACCGCCCCTGTGACAGGCGGTGGCTGACACACGACACCGCGGCGCTGCGCCGGCCAGTTCGGGTTTCGTCGCGGTCGGCTGCGGTCCACCTGCCCGCAGAGTCCTCGGGCTCACACCACCGACACGAGCGAATTCCTTAAGTAGGTTTCACACCTGTAACCGGGGAACAAGCGGCTGATGTGGCCTCGCGAGAGGGCGTTAAGTTCATCGCTCGCTTACGTATGACGACGAACAGGTGTCACTGACGCTGTATTGTATCATTCGCTCGTTATTTCCGGAGCCTCGTACGCAGATCCAGGAGAGCACCTTCGTTTACGCCGAAGGCTCTAGGGATGATCGTGGTACGGGTTGCGCCTTTGTTGTGAGCGTAGAGGTTTTTAGATATAGCAATTGCACCAATGTTTGATACTTTACTGCAGAGCTGTTTAACGATTATCGGGCCACTGTGTGTTTCTGTGAGACATGGAATCTCGAAATGTTTCGAGTGCTCTGATGCCCTCGGCGCTCTCCAGGTAGGGTTGCCGGGTACACAAGTAGAAGAGCCGAACTAGGTGCTATGTTTAGCCGAACATTTTTACCTTAAGAACTGGAGTACAAATTTTAAAGAGAAATAGTCATCTCGGTAATTTCATTAGTTTATTATTGATGAATTACAGTAAGTTTTTTGCTCCAGATGTTAAGTCCCATACTGCTCAGAGCCATTTTTTTAACTGTTCCGTCTTCTTCCTTACAAAATCTTACATCGAAATAAACTAAACTTCAGTCATTAAACGAAATAAACAGTAATCTATTCTTCTTGGACGAAAAGCTGAAACATACGGAACAACTTCTGTCATTTCAATTACATCATAAAGAAATAACAACAGACTAGTTAAAATTTAATCCATTTTATCAAGAACGTTAATTTTTCTTCGAAATTTCAGGTTTCCTGTTTTCAGATGAAACATCACACAGATTTATTGTGTTCACGGTTATAAAGCTATGATCTTTCGAAAAAATGGGTTAAAAAAGCAGTCCAACTTCCAGTCTCCAATGTGTTAAGCCCATGGCTTCGTGTTCGAGAAAAGTAAGCTTTAAACACTGAATTCAACTTTTCATTGTTTTCCTAAATCACTGAAAGTTAATACTGGGAGGATACCTTAATCAAGTATGTTAACATTGTTTCCTGTTCCATTTTGTTAAAGTTTAGTCATTACTTTCCATCTAGAAGTTTAATATCGACGACCGTTAGACGCCGACCTTCTGCCTCTTACTACCGCTTACTTGCTGGTGTTCTGTTATCATAGCCAGAGCTGTAAGAAAACGTAACTTCATCGTTTCGAAACGAAAGGTATCGATCAAAATTTCGGTATAATGTGTAACCGATATGCGAGGAAAGCTAGTTAAAGTGGCTTCTTCTTGTAGTCGCTGATGTCAATGGTCAGAGGTATCACATGATGGTGGAAGGCAGGATGATTTCTTGCATACCTTATGGTACAGGATAACGAAGATGTAGATAACTGGCAACCCATGAGACCACGATAGTGACAGTTACTCAGAGCGGAGACTGCTCTCCCCCCACAAACGTTTTTCCATGTTGCCGAACTGAACTCACCTGTGAAGAGCTGTTGGTACACTTCTCTCCATCGGGCATCTCCAACGGCTTGCGCTCCCTAAGATGTCTGTGCGGTTCTCAGACTCCTTTGAGACAGCACTTCCGGTTCTCCTAGGCAGCCTGCAATTCTTCAACCTTTCGACTGTTTCGCGGCTAGGGTTGGCAGTTTCTACAAATCCCAACACCAAATTTTTTCCCCAATCAGCTGTTACTTTATTAAGGGAAAGAACGTGCAGAATATAGTAACCAGAAAACTTAAGAGTGTGTTAATCAGTTTAAGTAAAATACTTCACGTCCCATCTTTCTAAATAAAGGCAAAACCGTTTAACTCGCGTAAGAAGTGAATAATATGTTATTACTTCCATGTTAATCGCGTTCTTAAAACAAACAGCTCTTGTCAACGTCTCTTATCTGCCGTAACTGCCATTATTTTGGACCTGCAGTTAATAACAGCTCGTTTGAATGAAGCAGCTTTCCGAACTTCAAAATATAGTGTAGTAATTCATAGTTTACATTATTTGAGTGCCTTAACAATTAACTTACTGCGCAGTTTCAGTAAAGCAAAATCAACTTAATTGCCTTGTCCAATAACAAATAAATAATGTTATGTAACTTAGCATTTCTACCAACCTATAATGAAAAAAATTCATACTTCAAAACACGATGTCTCAGGGGGAGTGGTCAATACTCAGGAATATGGGAGGAACGATCATTTGAAGCAAAAAAGTCCAGTAAACATGGACTCTAAACGGCATACCTTAATAGCTATGAGAGCTCGTTCTGTAGAAGAGACATGTTTCGCAGTGTGGAAGATAAAGGCTGATTTAGCTGGTCCTGTCGATAGGTTTCATGCAACCTGCAATGTCTTTCAGATACCGTTTTCCTGATCGTCATATTCTCTCGCTCGCTAGACGCGAACTATTAGTCCTACATAAAAAATTAAGCTCCTTTTTCGGAGGAAATTTAATTTTTTACTGGGATAAATATCCACTGGAGGCCACAATTTTCGAGTTAGTCAACAAAAACGGGTTTTAATGTCGCTCTTCGACATCTTCCTTCAATAATTCGAAAACTACGGCCTCTAGCGAAAATGTATGCCTGCACAAAATTTAACTACGTTAAATTTGTTACAGTCCTGTTCATTTTTTCTGTAGGGCTAATAGTTTTCATGTACTGAGCGAGATGTATGAGAATCTCGTGTGGAATCTTGGAAGGTATTGTAGGTTGCATAAAATCCGTAGGTAGTGACAGCTGAATCACTCTGTATAGTGTTCATAGCTATTAAGGCAGTCATTTTAGAGCCCGTGTTTGACTTTTTCCTGTTATATCCCTCAATATTGACCATTCTTCCTGCGAACATCCTGTATATTGCTCAGCAACATAATTGTAAGCCTAACAGTGTTGTAAGAACGACAGATAACTTAAATGAATGAAATAAATCAGCGGTAAAATATTTAATACAAATGTTCATTGTCGCATACGAGGTCCGTAAAGGATAATTTGTTAACCCTCAAATAAGAAAAATACCTCGCAATACGGGTGGGCTTGCAACCCTATTAGCTGCCTGGCTATTGGTCTTCATTCGCCAAAGATTTTGTGCTGTCGCTAAATATAACTTGTAGTACTCCAAGGAGGATCGCGCCGTTCAGATTATCATCCAAATACTCCAGGAATTTCGACAACACTTCTCCTTCGTGTTTTAATCGTCTACAATCTGTCAGTCGGGTAGCCTGTTCAAAAACGACTATGTACAATAGATGACAGGCAATCAGATGCTAACGTCGAAACTTAGGCATATGAAATACTCCCTGATCCAGGCGTCTGCTTTGTGCGGTGTGCTGTTCTCGCACAGCTTGTGCTACTGAGTCCGCCGTGCTGGTTTCCGATAGCGTCGCCACCGAGGGAGAAATCAGTAGACAGCTGACGTCATTCTACCCATCCACGTTACGCAGCACTGGTTCCCCCTCCACACCTCTCCCAGTGTTAGTGTGTGGGAGGGCTTACTTGGCAACGACACTGACGAGCATGGCTGCGACGTCTGATTTCTGGTATGGCCCAGAAGCGTTGCGTCAGCGGGGTTAACGTTTATTCGCACTCCGGGTTCATCTGAAAGGGACACATTCGGTTTTCCCTAATCAGTTGCGCCTTCCACTGAAGACGAATCGTTCTAGAGGGCATTAATACGGTCTCCCGATACTTGGAACGAAGAATTTTGCGGCTTGCGTTGTTATATACGAGCTATGTTAAAGAAGTAACGGGAATTTTATAACTTCGCACGTTGTTTCAGTACGATTCGTGTGACTTGTTATTCCATTGATTAACTTTTCATGGTCGGGGTTCACAGTCAGGTAGAATTTCTCCAAAGGACATCATATTCGCCGTTAACTGTAGAAATTGTTTATGTCACTATTGCAATCTCGGCTTTTGGGCAGTTTTCAAATGGCACTGAAAAAGAGTTTACTTTAAGACATGTCAGACTTTAAAACCGTCCAACGTGTAACACATGACATCCTCAAAAATAGGTCTTTTCGCTGTAGAAATTAAGTAATTCGCACTCGTGTAATATAACTGTATTTCTACAGTAAAAAGACCTATTTTAGACGGTGACAAGTATACATGTCGCCGGATTCTGAAGTCTGACATGTGTTGCAGCAAAATCTGTTGCAGTACCATTTGAAAACTGCAGAAGGCCGAAAATGCAATAGTGAAATAAATTTCTGCAATCAACAGTGAATATGATGTCCTTTAAAAAAGTTTTTTCCATGGTTCTGCAGTTGAACATGTCGGAAAACTATCTCTACGGTTGGGTACTTAGTCTGCTCTATTGTGGTAAACTTGCTGGATATTTAGTCTGATTGTCAGCTGTTAAGAGTGTGACATATATTTAGATAGCATCGGCGATGAGCGAAACATCGGTTTACGAGTGTTGTACGCCTTTAGAGGAAGACCGTGGAGACGGTGAAGACAACTAGTTCCCTGGAGGCTCCAGCCGATAAATTCATGGAAAAAGTGAAAGAAACGATTGCGAACGTTTTCCGAATCACAGGGAAGTCGATGATGATGAACGCATATTAGTCGACCATAAAAATCTGTAACGTTTCAGCGAATCGTGCTGTAGGGGCCAGTTGGCAGCCAGTCCTGAACCTTCTAGAGCGTCACGTACTCGCTGTGCTGTCTATTTTGTACATACGTATTAAGCATGGGACAGCCCTGTCTGCCCACAGCCACGTCGCGCTGGGTACGCACGAGAATCCCGTAGCAATCTGGAAATACTGCCGAAACATTACAACCCTTGCTACGTTGTTTCTCATTGCAAACTGCAACACTCTGTGTTACTGTTAAGTCATACTCTCATTTAAAGTGTAGTTACAAATGAGCAGGTTTGTTACTGGCGGATTGTAGTGGCGGAGAACAGTGTTGCTGGCGAGCATTCCAGTATCCGTTCCAATTTTTCTTAAATATGTCGAAATAATCATTAAAGAATCATTTCCTTCATTCACGTATTTTTGTATTTTTGCATTTTTGCAAATGCTTCCCGGTAATATCGACCAAGAGAATGTATCTTTGGTGCAATCCATGTCGCAGTGCTTGTTTTAGAAGTCATTGCTCTTCCGGATTGCGATGAGGTAGCGAGCGATACGAATATTGGCTCCTCCAGGGAGTGCTTTTATTTTAAACAGAAACGATTAGATTGTCGACACAGAGCCTAAGCTTCTTATATAGTTAGGGGTACAATGCATTTCTTATTGTTACTACTCCACAACCGTTGTCCATTATCGAAGTATTTTATATTTGTTAAAGTTTATGACGTAGCGCCGCGTTAATTATCTAAAGACGACTGCTGCTGCTGCAAGAAAGCTACACTACTGGCCATTAAAATTGCTACACAACGAAGATAACGTGCTACAGACGCGAAATTTAACCGACAGGAAGATGTTGTGAAATGCAAATGATAAGCTTTTCAGATCATTCACACAAGGTTGGCGCCGGTGGCGACACCTACAACGTACTGACATGAGGAAAGTTTCAAACCGATTTCTCATATACAAACAGCAGTTGACCGACGTTGCCTGGTGAAACGTTGTTGTGATGCCTCGTGTAAGGAGGAGAAATGCGTACCATCTCGTTTCAGACTTTGATAGAGGTCGGATTGCAGCCTATCGCGATTGCGGTTTATCGTATCGCGACATTGCTGCTCGCGTTGGTCGAGACCCAATGACTGTTAGCAGAATATGGAATCGGTGGGTTCAGGAGGGTAATACGGAACGCCGTGCTGGATCCCAACGGCCTCGTATCACTAGCAGTCGAGATGACATCCATCTTATCCGCATGGCTGTAAACAAATCGTGCAGCCACGTCTCGATCCCTGAGTCAACAGATGGGGACGTTTGCAAGACAACAACCATCTGCACGAACAGTTGGCCGACGTTTGCAGCAGCACGGACTATCAGCTCGGAGACCATGGCTGCGGTTACCCTTGACGCTGCATCACAGACAGGAGCGCCTGCGATGGTGTACTCAACGACGAACCTGGGTGCACGAATGGCAAAACGTCATTTGTTCGGATGAATCCAGGTTTTGTTTACAGCATCGTGATGGTCGCATCCGTGTTTGGCGACATCGCGGTGAACGCACATTGGAAGCGTGTATTCGTCATCGCCATACTGGCGTATCACCCGGCGTAATGGTATGGGGTGCCATTGGTTACACGTCTCGGTCACCTCTTGTTCTCACTGACGGCACTTTGAACGGTGGACGTTACATTTAAGATGTGTTGCGACCCGTGGCTCTAACCTTCATTCGATCCCTGCCGTATCCCTACTTTTCAGTAGGATAATTTTTGACCGCATGTTGCAGGTCCTATACGGCCTTTCTGGATACAGAAAATGTTCGACTGCTGCCCTGGCCAGCACATTCTCCAGATCTCTCACCAATTGAAAACGTCTGGTCAATGGTGGCCGAGCAACTGTCTCATCACAATAGGTCAGTCACTACTCTTGATGAACCGTGGTATCGTGTTGAAACTGCATGGGCAGCTGTACCTGTTACACGCCATCCAAGCTCTGCTTGACTCAATGCCCAGGCGTATCAAGGCCGTTATTGCGGCCAGAGGTGGTTGTTCTGGGTACTGATTTCTCAGGATCTATGCACCCAAATTGCGTGAAAATGTAATCACATGTCAGTTGTAGTATAATATATTTGTCCAATGAATAACCCGTATTATCTGCATTTCTTCTTGGTGCAGCAAAATGGCTCTGAGCACTATGGGACTTAACAGCTATTTTCATCACTCCCCTAGAACTTAGATCTACTTAAACCTAACTAACCTAAGGACATAACACAACACCCAGTCATCACGAGGCAGAGAAAATCTCTGACCCCGCCGGGAATCGAACCCGGGAACTCGGGCGCGGGAAGCGAGAACGCTACCGCATGACCACGAGCTGCGGACTTGGTGCAGCAATTTTAATGACCAGTAGTGTATTACATAGATATCCTCACGTGCCACTAGATTTAAATCTGACGGACCTGCAGAATTATACTTCAAGTTAAAACAATACTGATGATTGTCGGGGGCCCTGTGAGACGGAAAATTAGTTTTTCTAGGTATGACTTTTAATCAGTATTGTATGAAATATAATAACTAAAATATAAAAATGTAGACTTTACGCGGACGAACAGCCAGCCACGCTTGACAAGGCTGTGCATGGCCTACTGCCTACTCTGCGTAGAAGAGGAGAGGCTGCTGGGCCAAGTGTGGTGTTGGGCGCGCGGCCAAAGCAAACACTGCGGTGACGGGGGCTGAGAAGAGCCCGCTGCTTGTCTGCGAGAGTGGAGCCTCGCTGGAGAGGCACAGGCGACTGGGTGCGGCCACGCATGTTTGTAACTGCAGAGTCCGGCCAGCGTAGAAATCGTGTTGCTCCGGTATTCACAAGGCCAGTTCAAGGCACAGGCGACATGAGAGGCCGTCCGGGGCGCCAAGCTGAGGGGGGCGCCAGAGCCGTCCAAATGGAGCAATTTTTAAGACACAAAGAAATTAGACATTGGCTGCGAATGTGCGTTGACATAAAGCAATGGGAAAAGTTGAAAATTTGTGCCGGACTGAGATTCGAACCTGGGTTTCTTGTTTACTAGGCAGTTGCTCCGATCACTAAGCTATCCGGACACAGTGGTCATCACCAGAGCACGACCTATGCCTCGGGCGTGGATGTGCGTGATGTCCTTAGGTTAGTTAGATTTAAGTAGTTCTAAGTCTAGGGGACTGATGACCGCGGATGTTAAGTCCCATAGTGCATAGAACCATTTGAATTTGCACGACCTACGCTAGCACGCCTCTCATCAAACCGAAATTCTCAACTTATCCATACTTCACGTATGTAGTGCCCCTTGCCCATTATCCTAATATCTCGCGACAGGAGCAGGAGACCCGTGTTAGAATCCAGACCCGGCAGAAATTTTTCAGCTTCCACCATTGATTTACGTCAACGCACATTCGCAGCCAATGTCTGTAATTCCTTTGTGTCTTACTTCATGGTGGCTACTGGATCGAAAATGATGTCTGTTCTTATTGTATATGTCCGAAATCGACACACGACATACATGGAAAATTTTTTGTCCTACCTGGAGGTGACATTGCTAACAGATAACCATCCTTCTCAATTAAAACCATTCGTGGAAGTGGCAATGAAACTACTACGCGAGTTGGTTTGTAGAAACAAGAGTTTGGAGACATACCGTCTGACCTCGGGAAGAATATCGTCGCCGCGATCCCAAAGATAGCAGGGGCAGATAAATGGTAGAACTAGCGCGCAATGAACATAACGATCAAATTGATGCAATTTCTGACAAAAATAATACACAGAAGAGTGGTAAAGAAAATTGAGGATCTATTAAATGACGATCAGTTTGGCGTCGAGATAGGAGAAGGCAGTTCCGACGTTGCACGTTTCGTAATTGAAGCAAGCTTAGGAAAAATCAGAACATCGTCATACGATTCGCCGGCATAAAAAGAGGTCGGCAGTGTAAAATAGTGCAAGATGTCAGAAGAGAAAAGTAACAGTGGAGGACTACCAACGAAGTGCTGTGAATACAAAGGATATAAGGCCGGATTGTAAATCTACTGTAAGACAAAAAAAATCTCAGACTGAGACGGAAATCGATAGATGTGATGCACATTACAAACAAATGATTACAATTTAAAAGAAAAAATGGATTATTTATTCAAGAAAAAATGCTTGACAAATGGAGGAAGACATTAATGCGTTTGTCCACGACAGGCCTTAATGCAAGTAGTTATGCGGCTTAGCATTGGCTGACAGAGTTGGATGCCCTCCTGAGGCATATCGTGCCACACTATGCCCAAGTAGCGAATTAGATCGTCAAAATTCCTACCCATAATGCGCCAAAAGCTCTCAATTCGGGAGAGATCCGGTGACCTTGTTGGCAAAAGTAGGGTTTGACAGGCATGAACACAAGTAGTAGAAAGTG
Organism: Schistocerca cancellata; assembly: GCF_023864275.1. Lineage (NCBI taxonomy): Eukaryota > Metazoa > Arthropoda > Insecta > Orthoptera > Acrididae > Schistocerca > Schistocerca cancellata. The sequence goes on along the minus strand of NC_064626.1, from coordinate 355,854,002 downwards.
TCGCTGTGTGCAGGGGCAGGCATTATCTTGCTGAAATGTAATTCCAGAATGGTTGCCATGAAGGGAAAGAAAGAAAAAAAAAAGGGTTCGTAGAATACCGTTGACGTACCGCTGAGCTGTAAGGGTGCCGCGGATGACAAACAGAGGGTTCCTGCTACGAAAATAGGGCGTCTCCAGACATCTCTTCACTGGTGATCGGTGTTGTGTTCAAAGCGGGACGCATCAGTGGAGACCACTCTACTCCAGTCAGTGACATTCCAGGCCGAAAAAGTGTCCAGAGACTCTCCAGACAGCAGACTGCCGCCCGCCGTACGGCCTGACTAAGATGGGATCCGTTCCTTATCTCACCCTTGATGGCAAGCCATTCCGGGCTTAAATTAGATCAAGGTAATGCCCGGCCGCAGACAGCTAGTTCCTACTGCTTGTCTTCGAGCTTGGCAAACCCTACCTTGGCCAGCAAGGTCACCGGATCTCTCCCCAACTGATAACTTTTGGTACTTTGGGGGCAGGAATTTTGTCCATCTGATACGTTATGACATCTCCCTTACTGCATATGATTTATATGCATATGATTTATTTACCGGTGCGTTAATATAATTATTTATATATTTGTACCTGGAGTGGATGTGAGTAAGGGCGATGCATAACAAAGTATTTTTGTTGTACTTACCTTGTAATTTGCCTGAGTCGGGTAGCTGGTGATTACTTCTAATTAGAACTCCAGGTCATACAATTTGCGGAGGTTTATTTGTTGACGATAACATTTTTCCAAAGTCATTGCAGAATACATCAAACGTCACATACAGTCTCTTTGACAATCCAACAGCTGACAGACTGACTTACTGACCGAAAAGACTTGACTACAAAGTGGACCCCTATGCGAACTGACGCTGCATTGCCGCCTTTGCTTATATATATTCCAAACAATGAGCGTTCATTACTTCAATTATTACACCATCGTGAAATTAATAGTTATAATTAAAATTTACAAATATACAAAATGTTGACACTCAGATTACTTACAGCATAAAATATTAGTTCATTACAGATGAGTTTTAGGTTAGAAATAGTACAATTTAAGATTGAAAATTAAATATGACTTTTTTACAATAATGCGTTTTATTACTTTAATAAATACAAATCAATTATCGATCGGAAAATACTGCTAACATATATACACAAGTTGTTTAACCTCTTTAATGGCTCATAACTTCGAAATATGCATTCAAACGTAAGTAATGGAGTTAATTACATGTGCTGACAATGATCAATTAATTACACTCCTGGAAATGGAAAAAAGAACACATTGACACCGGTGTGTCAGACCCACCATACTTGCTCCGGACACTGCGAGAGGGCTGTACAAGCAATGATCACACGCACGGCACAGCGGACACACCAGGAACCGCGGTGTTGGCCGTCGAATGGCGCTAGCTGCGCAGCATTTGTGCACCGCCGCCGTCAGTGTCAGCCAGTTTGCCGTGGCATACGGAGCTCCATCGCAGTCTTTAACACTGGTAGCATGCCGCGACAGCGTGGACGTGAACCGTATATGCAGTTGACGGACTGTGAGCGAGGGCGTATAGTGGGCATGCAGGAGGCCGGGTGGACGTACCGCCGAATTGCTCAACACGTGGGGCGTGAGGTCTCCACAGTACATCGATGTTGTCGCCAGTGGTCGGCGGAAGGTGCACGTGCCCGTCGACCTGGGACCGGACCGCAGCGACGCACGGATGCACGCCAAGACCGTAGGATCCTACGCAGTGCCGTAGGGGACCGCACCGCCACTTCCCAGCAAATTAGGGACACTGTTGCTCCTGGGGTATCGGCGAGGACCATTCGCAACCGTCTCCATGAAGCTGGGCTACGGTCCCGCACACCGTTAGGCCGTCTTCCGCTCACGCCCCAACGTCGTGCAGCCCGCCTCCAGTGGTGTCGCAACAGGCGTGAATGGAGGGACGAATGGAGACGTGTCGTCTTCAGCGATGAGAGTCGCTTCTGCCTTGGTGCCAATGATGGTCGTATGCGTGTTTGGCGCCGTGCAGGTGAGCGCCACAATCAGGACTGCGTACGACCGAGGCACACAGGGCCAACACCCGGCATCATGGTGTGGGGAGCGATCTCCTACACTGGCCGTACACCACTGGTGATCGTCGAGGGGACACTGAATAGTGCACGGTACATCCAAACCGTCATCGAACCCATCGCTCTAGCATTCCTAGACCGGCAAGGGAACTTGCTGTTCCAACAGGACAATGCACGTCCGCATGTATCCCGTGCCACCCAACGTGCTCTAGAAGGTGTAAGTCAACTACCCTGGCCAGCAAGATCTCCGGATCTGTCCCCCATTGAGCATGTTTGGGACTGGATGAAGCGTCGTCTCACGCGGTCTGCACGTCCAGCACGAACGCTGGTCCAACTGAGGCGCCAGGTGGAAATGGCATGGCAAGCCGTTCCACAGGACTACATCCAGCATCTCTACGATCGTCTCCATGGGAGAATAGCAGCCTGCATTGCTGCGAAAGGTGGATATACACTGTACTAGTGCCGACATTGTGCATGCTCTGTTGCCTGTGTCTATGTGCCTGTGGTTCTGTCAGTGTGATCATGTGATGTATCTGACCCCAGGAATGTGTCAATAAAGTTTCCCCTTCCTGGGACAATGAATTCACGGTGTTCTTATTTCAATTTCCAGGAGTGTATTTTAGTAATGGTATTCTGGTTTACAAATTTGGGTTTGAAATTACGTGAATTTAAATTTGGTTCTTGCTTTTTGATCGATTTACAATAACGTTTTCCAAACTGAACTTTCGAGATCTAATTGCAGTTAATTAACGAAAGTAATAACGATGCTAACATTTATAATTACTTCTAATCAAATGAATTACATACTGATTATTATAGTTCTGAGTAAACGTTGATGGTTCGTAGTAATAATTATGTTACATATCTACATATTATTTAATTATTCGTAAATTTTGTTTAAATATCATTCATAGTATTACATAGTACAATTACATAGCAGGAAAAGGTGCCATAGTGGCTTGACTTTTATTCTTTGGGTAACAGAAAGTACCGATACCCGGCTACAAATTCCGGGCATCGAATATTATTGTAATGCTGGGGGGGAGGTATGTTACAACGTCAATTCGGCAATATTTGGCACAGTATCCCTCAGCCGGCCTTCCAACAACTCTGTCAACCAATGCCAAACCGCATAACTGCTTACATTAAGGCCTGACGTGGACTTAAGCGTTATTGACTTGTTAAACTTGTGACGGTCTTTCTCTTAATTTTTCTGAAAATGTAATTATTTGTCTGTCTGTACACGAACATCAAATCTGCCCATTCCCGTCCGTTCGAATAATTCCTTCGTGGTGCATCGTAATTTTTTTTTCTTAGAGAATAATTCTTGATATTTCCCCCACATTCAGTGTTTATTGCTTCGTTTTTCCTGTCTTTCCAAAGCTACACATCAACCCCCACAGTACTACACTCAGTAATCAATGACGCACTGATGAGTCACTAAGCGACTTGATAGCGTTCTTGGTACAATAAAAACTGAGCAGTGACTAAAGGCTAGGGGATGCACTTACTTCTGAAAACCTTTATTCATCTCGGTCACAATGTTCGCCACCGAAAGTGGACAGAAGGTATAATACTTCCATTTTTTGGTAACAAAAATTTCGATCTACGCCTTTCGTAATACTTCCTAGCCAATCGATCAGTAGACGCGTCCTCGAAGGTGCCTCTTGTGTTTACCGCCCGTAGGACCACGGAGTGAACGCCTGCTAGTTACTTGCTGTTGTTGCCTGGCGCTGGCCTGGAAGCAAACGCCGCCGAAGTAACGAGTATGTACGCCGCCGCCGGCTATCTATGTGGCGCATCAGCCGGCGAGGCCGAGCCGCGCGCCGCGGCTACACGCATCGATCCCCATGGCCCCTGCCAGCCAAACCACAGGCCGCTGCGCTGCGTGGTCTCGCCCACGTGGCTGTACCAACCTACCTCCACTCCAGCTGGCTGGTGACGCTGTGATTCTCAGAGGCACAGCTAGCGCGGCGTCAGTCGCCTTTATAGAGACAGAGACTACGAGGAGTGAGCAGTTCCGCCGACAATGACAAACAAATGTCACGGGACAGGACAGGGCTGCCCTGCGCCTGCAGCCTTGGCCGTTGCATTTAGCACAGTGACCTCCTGCTCTGAAAACGTTACAAAGCTTCACACGCGCCACAGAAAATGAATCTGATGATATGGTCAGATCAGGGTAAGGAGAAGTCAATTACGTCGGAAGCTTTCTTCGGCATCAGAACCCTAGCCCACCGCCCTTGGTGAGATGTGGTGCCCACTTCCCCCCCCCCTCCCCCCCCCCCGTCGTGGCTCACCCCGAAATCAGGTAAAACGACGTAAAAATTAATTTTTGTGCTCTAAGCATTAAAATACTAGTAAAACATTTTTATAAGGTTTATTAATCAGTGTTTTAACACGTTATTGGTCCGCAGCTCGTGGTCTCGCGTTAGCGTTCTCTCTTCCCGAACACGGGGTCCCGGGTTCGATTCCCGGCGGGGTCAGGGCTTTTCACCTGCCTGGAGATGACTGGGTGTTGTCGTCTTCATCATCATCATTCATCCCCATTGCGGTCGGACGAAGGCAATGGCAAACCACCTCATCTAGAACCTTGCCTATTACGCCCGTGCGGGTCTCCCGCATCTTTCCCCTACGCTCTGTGAAGGGGTATGGGACTTCGTCATTAGCACGTTATTAAAAATACTTCATTTTAAATTGCCAACCCTAATTAGCATACAGACAGACAGACAGACAGACAGACGGGGACAGACGGACAAAAAGGCTCCACGTAAACAGTATTAACCGCTTTGACGGATCCCAAAAATGTTAACCTTTTATTGCTATATTATGTGCATTACATGTTACTGAACCTTTACTTACTTTGCGTATGGAATGACAAGGTTGTCTGTTTTGAACCGTATGGTTGGTAGCTTTTGGATCTCTTGATTAATATGATCACTAAGCGAATTCTCGTCGGTGAACTTCAGCTTAGCTTCCTTCCACAAATGATTAACTTACTGCTCGCACTTCTGTGTCGATTTAGCGGTTTGCCGCTTAACTTACACGTTGTAATAGTTCCGATGCAAATTAATGTTGAACCAATATTATCTGCTTTATATTCGTTGCGGAGTACCGCTCCTGACTCCCGGATACGCAGTGATTTCAACCGGCGCGGTAGAGACACACCAAATGAAATGTAACACTTACGCGGCACTTGTTTCAAATCGGAGAATCCCAGGCATTCACACCTGTAAAGCATTCAGTACCGTTCGGAGAGGCCATAAAGAAAGGTGGGAACTGTAACACTGCCTATGCTCGTGATCCGTTATATAAAACAATGTTTCCGTTACAATAATGTATATTCCCTGAATCAAACTGACGTGAGATTGTCCCCCGTTCTCTGAAATGAGATTTGGTGACATTTTGCCGGATTCCTCTCGCGCTCGCCCCCATTTTTAGCTCACGTAATTAACGGACATCGCCTAAGGACAGGACGAATGCAGCAAAATTTGCCAGTTAACCAAAGGTCGGAAATGCACCGCTGTGGAGCTGCGAACATAAAACGGCAGCTAGTCAGTGGCAAGCGCTTCAAAATGTCGGCATTTGACTGACTTGCGCCTGCTAGTACTTGCTATGTTGCTTAAGACCGTAGTTACGCATTAGAATAGCTCAAAGTAGCTGTTTACGATGAACTTTCAACGGCTAAGCCAACATGAAAATTAAGTCAGCGTCTGGTTACATCAGAAGCGGTTGTTGTTTAATGTTCACTCGGTCAGACTTAAATATTAAATCGACTACTGTAGAAGCACCGTAGTTCCGTTCCTACGCACTACGGAAGTAGCACGCTGTAATGGAGCCACCAGGTCCTGAAAAGTCTAACGTTTTTGGTAATGATATCCAAATGTCGCATGTTGTAGAGTTTGATAGTGTATGAAGATCAGGAATTAAATTTTGTTGTAGACCGGTAACAGTAAGCTAATATACTGGCGAAAAAGGAAACAGTATCAAATTTTAATCGCTAATGTTTTCTCAGATCACATTTTTTTATTGCAGTCAACCCTCCGATTTTATGCCGTCAACCCATGTGCGTCGGTACTACAGTGCTAAAGTTACAAACGTTTCATCCAAAGCTCTGAGGTTTCATCGCCAGTTAGGCTTGGAATTTTCATATTCCACATGACGAGATGTACCTCGATTCGGCGTGGACATTAAACTTCGATAATTGGCTGGGTCACTCAGTTCAGATGTCAGAGTAAGCTATAGGGATCCCATCTCTAATAGGAGCGTCCCTAGTAAAATACGTTTACCTTTAAACCATTCTTACCTGCTTAACATCGCTGCAAAAATGGCTTTGAGAGTAAATTATTGGCTCACCCTGTCGATATTTTCTGACGTGTCGAGAATTATTGTTGTGGCCTCGAAACTTCTTGCGCCAGCTCTTCCCAAGTGATGACTTTCAGGCTCTTGTTTGTGGCATTTTATGACCGTTGGCCAGCAGTGGTGTTTACAACCCTATGATTGTATTACATTCGACGGGCCACCAATCTTGATGTAACCTTGCCGTTTTTTTTTCTGTTACCATGTATTACTGTATTTACAATTTAAAGGCCTCTGCGATTTCGTTAAAGTAGCAAACTTACAAATATAATAATAATAATAAAAATAAAAATAAAAAATAATAATAATAATAATAATAATAATAATAATCCCCGTGGAGGCCCGGGAAAAGAATAGGCCTCCGGTATGTTCTGCCAGTCGCAAAAGGCGACGAAAAGAACAAACCACTAATAGGGCTAACCCCCCTTTTAGTGTGATTATTTGGTTCAGGACAGAACTAAAGAAGCCTCGGACAAGTGCCGTCATGGTCGGGGACGACGCTTGAACCCTATGCCCGCCCACAATGGTAACGACACTGCTAGCCAACTGGAAAAGGATTTAAATCCGAATAGAGGTGTTTTGCAGGATATGCTTCCTGCAACCACCCTAGAAGGAAAACAAAGACAGAGGATGAGATGGTCAGATGAAGTTAATCGACACCTCATGTTCTGTTATTACCAAGCAACAAACCTAGGAACCAACACAACTGGATACAGATCACAAGTATACACAACATTTATTACCAGATACCCGGAATTAAAATTTTTAACAGAACAACGACTAGCTGACCAGATCCGTGTAATAATAAAAAATAACAGGATACCCCAGTCAGAATTAGAAAACATCGAACAACAAGTACAACAAATACTGGAACAAAATAATGTGCCATCAGAAGAGGAAGAAAACACAGTAATGGACTCAAACATCCCAGAGCAAACAAACAAAGACCAACACGCATCAATTAAACAATCAGAGGAAAACGAAATCTTAAGACAGCCACCAGAACAAGCACAAATAGAACACGAAGAGAGACACGTGTTAGATATAGAAGAGAAATTTCAGCTGACATATACAGAATACAAAGACACAAATACAGACATTAGACCATTCTTGCATAGACCGCCAAATAACCCACAAGTCGAAACAACAATAAAAACTATCAACACAATCATACACAACAAAATAAATGAAAACACAACTATGGAAGAGTTACAACTACTGGTTTATATAGGAGCACTCACTACACTAAATATACACACCAGGCAGAGATCAGAACAAACCAACACACAGAAGAAACCCACAAAACCAGCATGGCAACACAGGTTACAGATCAGAATAGAAAAACTGAGAAAAGACATCGGACAGCTAACACAATTTATAAGAAATGAAATATCAGACAAAAAACGAAAAAGGTTAGGTAAAATCTCACAACAAGAAGCAATAGAGCAATTAGATGAAAAAAAAGCAGAAATTGCAAGCATTGGCCAAACGACTTAGAAGATACAAAAAAAGTGAAAATAGAAGGAAACAAAACCAAACATTCAACACAAACCAAAAGAGATTTTACCAAACAATGGATAACACACACATTAAAATAGACAATCCACCAAACATAACAGACATGGAACACTTCTGGAGCAGCATATGGTCAAACCCGGTACAACATAACAGGCATGCACGGTGGATACAAGCAGAAACACACATACAAGATGATACCACAAATGCCTGAAGTGATAATTTTGCAACATGAAGTCACCCAAGCAATTAATTCTACTCACAGTTGGAAAGCCCCTGGAAAAGATAAAATAGCAAATTTCTGGCTAAAGAAGTTCACCTCAACACATTCACATCTAACTAAATTATTTAACAGTTACATTGCAGACCTATACACATTCCCTGATACACTTGCACATGGAATAACCTATCTGAAACCTAAAGATCAAGCAGACACAGCAAACCCAGCTAAATATCGCCCCATAACATGCCTACCAACAATCTACAAAATATTAACTTCAGTCATCACACAGAAATTGACACATACAACACAGAACAAAATTATAAATGAAGAACAAAAAGGCTGCTGCAAAGGAGCACGAGGATGTAAAGAGCAACTGATAATAGATACAGAGGTGACATATCAAGCTAAAACTAAACAAAGGTCCCTACACTACGCATGCATTGATTACCAAAAAGCCTTTGATAGTATACCCCACTCATGGTTACTACAGATTTTGGAAATATACAAAGTAGATCCTAAATTGATACAGTTTCTAAACACAGTAATGAAAAACTGGAAAACCACACTTAATATCCAAACAAATTCAGATAACATCACATCACAGCCAATACAGATTAAGCGTGGAATATACCAAGGAGACTCATTAAGCCCTTTCTGGTTCTGTCTTGCTCTGAACCCACTATCCAACATGCTAAATAATACAAATTATGGATACAATATTACTGGAACATACCCACACAAAATCACACATTTGCTATACATGGATGATCTAAAACTATTGGCAGCAACAAAACAACAACTCAACCAATTACTAAAGATAACAGAAGTATTCAGCAATGATATAAATATGGCTTTTGGAACAGACAAATTTAAGAAAAATAGCATAGTCAAGGGCAAACACACTAAACAAGAAGATTGCGTATTGGATAACCACAGCGACTGCATAGAAGCGATGGAAAAAACAGATGCCTATAAATATCTAGGATACAGACAAAAAATAGGAATAGATAATACAAATATTAAAGAAGAACTAAAAGAAAAATATAGACAAAGACTAACAAAAATACTGAAAACAGAATTGACAGCAAGAAACAAGACAAAAGCTATAAATACTTATGCTATACCAGTATTGACCTACTCATTTGGAGTAGTGAAATGGAGTGACACAGACCTAGAAGCACTCAATACACTTACACGATCACAATGCCACAAATATAGAATACATCACATACATTCAGCAACAGAAAGATTCACATTAAGCAGAAAGGAAGGTGGAAGGGGATTTATAGATATAAAAAACCTACATTATGGACAGGTAGACAATTTAAGAAAATTCTTTCTAGAACGAGCAGAAACTAGCAAAATACACAAAGCAATCACTCATATAAATATATCAGCTACACCATTGCAATTTCATAACCACTTCTACAACCCTTTAGATCACATAATATCAACAGATACAAAGAAAGTAAATTGGAAAAAGAAAACACTACACGGCAAGCACCCGTATCATCTAACACAGCCACACATAGATCAAGACGCATCCAACACATGGCTAAGAAACGGCAATATATACAGTGAGACGGAAGGATTCATGATCGCAATACAGGATCAAACAATAAACACCAGATATTACAGCAATCATATTATTAAAGATCCCAATACCACAACAGATAAATGCAGACTTTGCAAACAACAAATAGAAACAGTAGATCACATCACAAGCGGATGTACAATACTAGCAAATACAGAATACCCCAGAAGACATGACAATGTAGCAAAAATAATACATCAACAACTTGCCATAAAACATAAACTAATAAAACAACACGTTCCCACATACAAGTATGCACCACAAAATGTACTGGAGAATGATGAATACAAATTATACTGGAACAGAACGATTATAACAGATACACCACCACCACATAACAAACCTGACATCATACTCACCAATAAAAAGAAGAAATTAACACAACTAATTGAAATATCCATACCCAACACAACAAATATACAGAAGAAAACAGGAGAAAAAATTGAAAAATACATCCAACTGGCTGAGGAAGTCAAGGACATGTGGCATCAGGATAAAGTTGACATTATACCGATTATACTATCAACTACAGGAGTCATACCACACAATATCCACCAGTACATCAACGCAATACAGCTACATCCAAACGTATACATACAACTACAGAAATCCGTAATTATTGATACGTGTTCAATAACCCGAAAGTTCCTAAATCAATGTAACATATACCGTACTGTTAAAAGGAAGTCACGCTTGATGAAGGTCCGCGTCACTTTCCATTTTTAACCAGACCTAAGGTCTGAGAAAAATAGAAAAAATAATAATAATTTTGCACGCGTGATGCAGTTGTTTCATTATTCTTCTGTTCCAGTTGTTTCACGTTTGTTTATTCTGTGAAACAACAAATGTACTCTGTAAGTTTGCTACTTTAAAATAAATGAAGCGAAAGCGGACAGCCAATAGAATATTGCTATAAACTCTGAACAATCCTCTATCAACTCCGGAACATATTGTCTCTTACAAGAGTTAAACACGTATTACAGAACAAAACATGGCATGACCAGGACTCAACCCCAGAACTCTTCCGACTTCTCCACGGGAGTTGTACACGACAGACGTTCACAGCAATGGTTTTCCTGTTCTCCGTTAGTCGTGCCTTACTTATTACATACCGTTTACGCACGTTTTCCTGGACGACAACACATACCTCAAACTGTATCAAAGTTTTGGTTGACACTCTGTCGACTCTCAACGTTTTGTACTGATCTGAGTGACTGACACCTGGAGGTTGGGTGTACCTAACCTAACCTAACGTAACCTGAGGTCTCAAGTCAAGACAGGCACTTACCTTTAAGGCAAAATAAATATCTTCGACCTCGAACTAAAATTTCTGCTGAATGTTTTGCAACAATAACTCCTGTTACAACCTGAAGATTTTGAATAGTTACTCAGAGGAAATGTTGTGTGACATAGACTATGGAAACACGAGAACTTTGTGAGAGATAATTACATATATACGCTATCATGCATAATCAAGTAAGTCAACCTGGGCTGAGTATACCTCTTCATGCGTGTATTCCGTCGCGTGAATATCAGTTTGAAATACTAGTGTGACCCATGTTTCCAAGCCATTTCCCCCCCCCCCTCCCCCCCCACACACAATTCAGCCTTCAAAGTGTCGCCATGATGCTATACAGGGTGTTTCAGAAGTTACGATCAATATTCAGGGGTATAATAGAAATGATCATTCGAAACAAAAAAAGTGAGGTAATCATGGGCTCTAAAACGCATACCTTAAGATCTATGAGAAGTCCTTGATCTTCGATACCGGGCAACAAATCTGTTGTACTGCAAGCTCTTTGCTTTCCATATTTTGGGAAGCTGTGGTATGGGTCAAACAAGACAAAAAGTCCAGTATACATATGCTCTAAAATGCATACCTTCAAAGCTATGAGCTCTTCTTCATTAGAAGAGTTGTATCTGCTTTTTAGAACACATGTTTACTGACTTTTTTTTTTCCTTGTTTTGGTCCATACCACCACTTCCCAAAATATGGAAAGCAAAGAAGTTGTATTAGAAGAGATAGGTTTCATAGCATTGAAGATGAAGAATGGCTCATAGCTCTTAAGATAGGCGTTTCAGGGCACAAGTTTACTTGCCTTTTTTGTTTCTAATGATAATTCCTGTCATATCCCTGAATATTGACCATCACGTCTGAAACACCCTGTATTTATCTGTATCTCGAAATTGTTTAACTTCTGGCATCAGTGTGATACTGGCGATTTGTACGATTAAGATACTGTACAAAACTAAATATAACCACAAAAAGGGAGTGTACTAACGAAAGTCGGCATTTGCGACAGCCAGTGCTTGTCGGCAGCAACTGCGTAGGCCACCCGCGAGGCGGCGAGTGCTACTGGCAGTCGACGGTGCTGCCTCTTTCGCCGGAGGCCGCAATTAGGCGCCACCAGTGCCGTGAACTGGCCCGATGCATTAGGCTGCGTTCACACTGCCGGCCGGGCCGGGCCGGGCTGACGCGTACTGTCTCGGCTCGTGCCTAGCCTGCTCAGGCCGACGTGTAGGGCATTCACACTGCGCGCCGCGCCGAGCCGGGTCGGCGGAATGGGGGAAAATCCACTTCTCCGATTTTCATGTTCTAAAAATTCTTAGAGGTATATAAGACTGCGCCACATCGTTTTATGAACTCATTTTTTCCTTAAAAGCGTTACTTACGTCGTGAAAAAAGAAAAAGTCTACTTTTCGTTTCGCGTGATTTCTTAGTTTCGTAACGCTTCCCAGCCGATTTTGAAGAAATTATGCGGCTAAAAAATCTGATTTTTGTACACGTGCTAGTGTAACATCTTAGCTTCGTATTGAATCATTTATCTTTTCGTATTTCTTAACAGTCATTGTTAAATGATGCTATTTGTCAACGTTGTGCACTTGATTTACAGATCTTGTAGTGAAAAAGTTATGTAGCGGGTAGCTTACTGTTAGATCCGTTTTAGACCATACATTGTTGCGTATGAAATGTAGCTAAAAGTACCAAAAAGTTTTTGAAATGATAATGACACTGATATCTGTCTCTGGTCACAAGTAATGCGAGATATTCAGTGGCGTCAGTGCCGCGTCCGCAAGCCACGGAGTTCGAGCGGTTACAGCTTGGTTTAATGTAGTCATATAATGCAGGACAGAAAAAAAACTAATTACTAGTGATCAGTGGTGTAAAACTAATCACAAAAACAAACTGGAGATTTGTGATACGTTTACTGCAGAAACTGAATCGCAATTCTGTAGTCTCGTTGTCTACTTTGACAGAAAAAAAAATAATGGAGAGTTAATGAAACTACTGTAGATCGACACAGACGTGCGTTTCATTGTTCTTCATTATTTTTTTCCTTCCTTGGCGGGCTGCGCTGCACCGTCAAGGTAATCCCTACTCTTTGGCTAAATGGCTGCTAGTTGCCGAAGGCCAAATAAATAAATTAAAAAAAATCCCCACCCTTCGACAGCTGACAAGCAAGTCACTAGAAAACGCAGCTGCAGTCAACAGTTGCTCGCCTTTGGCTAGTGTGTGCTGTCGTGTAGAACAATGTCTTCACTCTTTTATTGGTATTGTTTTGACTCTGCAGTTACTCGTCGAGTTTTGAAGTACAGAAGAACTAGGAAGTTATGGATTCATCCCATAAATAGCGACAGACATTTAGGAGAGTTTTTTTCTTTACATGAAGAACTTAAAAACTATCCTGAAAAATTTTATTCATATTACAGAATGAATCATAATACATTTCAGTATGTGCTGCAGAACATTCAAGACAAAATTTCGAAACAGAACACAAATTTTCGCAGAAGTATAACAGCAGAAGAAAAATTGTGTATAACGATAAGGTAAGATTCGTTAGTACACACTTTTTGGTTTGCAGTAGAACTTTGTGCAGCATTCACTACCTCCAATTAATTGTAGTCATGCTTTTGTATTTTAAATTTCACAAACGCTTACCTCTGAGGGGAAGAGAGTTAATGGGACTCCTGAGAATCATCAGTAAGTAATTAGCTTCGTCATTTTGGGTAATGTCTTGCTGTGCCTTCAACGAAGAATCGCAGATACACTCCTTCAGAATTTTCCAACTTTTTCTTCGTTTTTCTTCATGATGCAGCGCTTGGCAGTGGTGATGGTTCATCATGTGGAGCCACTGATGACCTCACAGAATTCTTTTCATTACCTTGTAAGATAGACAGACTGATATGCCCTTTGACTCAGTGGTTCTATTTCCACTGGTAAGGAACTGTGCATAGCTCTTGGAACTTAGGAAAATCATATGACAGAACAAAGCCCGAGTGGAATTGCATTTTAATATACTATTCCCTGGATCACATGACCTTATTTTGCCAAGTTATACAAGTTATTCTCTGTAACTGTCTCTCAGGTCTTTGCATTTCGATTTCATTATTTTAATTGAAAGAATATAGAAGGATGCAAGAAAATGTCTCTTTAATTATTTATTGTTGTGTAACTATGAAATGACATGGACTAAGTAAATATCTACTGTGCAAACAAAACTGTAAAAACTTCGCCCAACACCACACTTGAGTAACACATTTTACGATTTTTTTTCTCAGGTATCTGTCCACTGGCATCTCCTTTCATGCACTAGCATCGTCATTCCGATTAGGAGTGTCCACCGTATCAGTGTTGGTGAAAGACGTTTGTATGGCCATATGGGAGTCACTTGCCCCCATTCATTTACCAACGCCAACTGTTTCTCGATTTAAAGAAATTGCCAGTGAAATGCATACGAGATGGGGATTTCCAAACTGTGTTGGATGTATAGACGGGAAGCACATACGTGTCCAATGTCCTAAACTTTCTGGCAGCATGTTTTACAATTACAAACAGTATTATTCGATTGTACTCCAAGCAGTTGCTGATGCAAATTACAAATTTATAGCTGTGGATGTTGGTGCCTACGGTAAACAGTCTGATGCAGGCGTGTTTAAAGAAAATATGTTATATAAGAAACTTACAAATGGGGAGCTGTTATTACCGCCACCAACAAGACTTGAAGGAATGTGTTAGGAACTACCGTACGTCATTTTGGGAGATGAAGCTTACCCCTTATTAGAGAATTTGATGAGACCTTTTCCTCGCAGAAATTTGGACAGCGAGAAGATTCTATACAATGATATGCATTCCAGAGCAAGAAAAGTTGTTGAATGTGCATTTGGTATAATGACCAATAAATGGAGACTACTGAGGAAGGAAATTGAAACATCCGTTGACGTAGCTGATCACATAGTCAAGTGCATTTGTCTACTTCATAATATTGTCATTGACAGAGAAGGATGCAATGTTGAAGCTGAAAAGTTTTGTAACAATGCTGATATGCAGACAGCTGGTGCCACATTCAACAGAAATTCCACATTACGTTCGAAAACTGTCAGGAACACTTTTGTTGAATATTTCGTTAAAAATGACACTCATATCTGCCTCCGTTTACAAGTAAATGCGAACTATTCAGTGGCGGCAATGCCGCGAACGCTGGCAAGCTATTGTTGTAAATGCATGTAGATTAAATAAATGAAATAAAAGTAATTTCGCATGTATCATTATAATAAACGTAATTTTTCCTCACTTATTGTGAAATGTGAGGTAACATCTTAAAATAAAAGACGTGTGCAGTCACACTTGTGATGAAAGCAGAAGGGAGACGTGTGATGCGTGTACTGCAGAAGCTGTAGTGCTGCTCCACAGGCTCGCGCCTGCGGTCGGCTCGCGCCGGCAATATTAAACACTCGGGATGTCGTCGGCTCGGCTCCGGGAGGCTCACGCCGTGTCGGCGCGGCCCGGCCGCCAGTGTGAACACCGCAATTCAAAACCATGTGTTTGATATCGAAGCGGGCGGCGGCCCGGCCAGGCTCGGCTCGGCCCGGCCGGCAGTGTGAACGCAGCCTTAAAGTCGTCCATTATTCATCGCCGCTAATCACAGCGCACGCCGCGCCGTGCCGAAACTTTTACGAGCTGCGCCGGGGAAAAACTGGATAAAAAAAATCCTCCGTCACGCAAGAAGTGGCGGGATGTGTGTAAATGCCGCCGGGGCGGGCAGTTTTCAATTTAAAGCAACCTGCTCCCCGGAACGCCCTGATCGGGAAATTTGAATATTGATGGCCGTATCCCATGGGGAGCAGTCTAGAGTCAGGGAAGCAGTGGTAGGAGACCCAGCGGTAAATCACCACACTTTTATTGGACCGCCTGCGTCCAGCACGCGTCACGGGTTTTTGTGGCCACTAGAATTGTACGAAGGGTAATCGTAACGTTTAATCACCTAGAAAAATGATACGTAATTAATTTTTTGTTTGTTTGTAAGTACATGTCTAAATTCCTGATACGCACTGAAATCTCGTTCCAGAGTACCACAGTACGCCACTATTGGACTCTAACCAAAAGGGCGCAGTCCATTGATGAAATACACACGCTATTTCACTATTCATGTTACACTCTTCTGGAGGTTGTAGAGATACTTAGTACATAAAGTTTTACAAAGGAACCCTTTTCCAGAAATGTCATCCAACGACGCTACAGAGCTTCAAAATTATAGGCACTGGCGGCAGTAAATGTATACGTAAACAGTGAAACGTCCCCTTAGAAAAATTGTACAGGGCTGTGCTTAAACTGACACACAATATCTTTTTGCGCAACGCAATCTGACTTTCAGAAATCCCTACAAAGGAATGGCCCTGACTAACATTAACCTGTACCTTTCACAAATCACTTAACTCACCAAAAATCTTCGTTACTCGAACTACTGCAATACAGCGAGCGCCACTACTGCCAGCTAAATAAAAGATTCAAACTACTGAAGGCACTAACTACTGATAGGCATAGTTAGCAAATGAAAGATTTTAATAGAGAACAAACAATGTATTTACCTTAATAATCATAATATATATGCCATCCAGTCTTACAAATTTCAAATCTCCGCCATTTCTCTCCCCACATCCACCACTGCTGGCGGCTCACCTCCAACTGCGCAACGCTACGCGCTGTTCACGTCCAGCTGCCCAACACTACAATGGCTGACAACAATGCAAACTGGCCACACCCACTGCACACAGCAGAGCCAGTGATTTTCATACACAGCGCTACGTAATGTTGCCAATAAGAAAACATAAACAGCCTACTTACAACAGAGTTATTCCATTCTGATGTTTCAGCTTTCCTAGGATGATAGAGTAGGATAAATGCATCAGTTTGAGCAAGAGTCCCTGTACCGGAAACGAACGAGTCGAAATTGTATCCAATAACCGTTCTGATACCTCTTACGGAGGAACACCTGTACTGGTACTGTTGTTGTTGTTGTTGTTAAGGTTTTAGGGTAGACTACTTTGAGAAGTGTTAGTGTGAACCAAAACAACGGAAAAATTTCCAATAAACATGGTCTCTAAAATCGATACTGGAGAAGCCATGAGCAGCTGGTCATCTTCGCTACTGTCACACATCTATTGAAAGAGTGCTCATAGCTCTTAAGATATCCATTCTAGACCTCATGTTTACTGGACTTCTTTTTCTTGTCTTGGTCCATAGTACCACCTCCGAACGTTCTCTACCATATGGTCTTAACAACAATAGTACCAGGGCATTTATCCCACTGTCAGTGTGTCAGAACGGTTGTTCTCCATCATCCTAGAAAGTTTCTAGCATCATCACGGAATAATCCTGTATGTACATGTGTTTACAGCGCCGGTGTGTGTACCTTTTGATGCTCTGTAGCGTCGTTGGATGACGTTTCCGGACACGAGTTCCTATGTCAAGCTTGATCTACTAAGTCCCGTCCACAACCTCTAGAAGTGTGTAACGTGAAGTGTGAAACATCCTGTAGATGGGCTGTGACATTCAGTTTCGGCTCCACTAGTGGTGACTCCGGTACTTCAGTGCGGATACTTCACTGTGTACGAGAACTGCAGACAGACAAAGAATTAATTACGTAACTCTATTTTTTTGGAGGCAATGGCAGCACAAAATGCATGCTCAGTTGGTCAATGGTTGCGCCATCTCGCACGATCCTGCTCCCAGGAAAAACGTAGCGATGTATAAATCGCGAAGTCCACAGCAGCACATAAGCCTCAGATCACACGTCATTTCACAGCTTATTCGTTGCATGATTGGAAAGTCTAGTTGAATGAGATTATTACGTGCGCATGTTAACGTTTGTTTTGTGGATGAGTATGGGGCGTATAAAATAAAAATGAGTATCTAGCGCCATCACACAGTCTTACGAATTGTATCAACGGGCGCACTGTTAATTATGATAGACCTCCATCTGACGGAACGGTCACGGTCAACTCCACACTTCAAAAGAAATTACGGTGACCTTTTGATCTGAACTGGGGCGTTTGGTGCACAGTGTGATGATCAGAAATTGTAAGCTACCTCTGTTTGACGCCCTAATTTTTCTCACTAGTAGCACACATTGGCTCAGAAATGTTAATGTAGGAGTTAGACTTGCCCAAGTGTTCCACTTCTGATAACACGAACCTGCATTGTTTATGATCAGTTTTGTTATAAACTGGAATATAATTAGGATTTTTTTAAAAGAGGATGGTGTTATTCAGGATTACAGTACAGCGTATTATTCCCCACTCTTTTTGTCTGTAGAACCGTATTTTTCAACATAATCTCCATTCAATGCTACGGCCGTACGCCACCCTACTGGAACGGCCTGCATGGTACAACTCTAGAACTCTACTGGTCGACTTTGGAGCATCATTAACTTCCCCGTCACTCACGTACTGCCTCCCGCGGAGTCGATCCTTAAGGTGACCAAACAGATGGAAGTCGGAAGATGCGATATGGAGGTGGTAGGGTGGATCAGGAAGAACAGTGAAGTTCGGGTGAGCAGACCTCGCGTTGTCATGGGGAAGGAGAAGTTCGTTTGCATTTTTGTGGAGACTGTAACCGCTCTTTAGAGAGTGGTTATACAGAAACGAGTATTAGATTAAATTCTGCAATACGAAATGACCTAAGAGGCAAAAAACGGTAGTAGTATTTCGAAGTAGTATTAGTTAAAATTTTGCAAAGAGTAGATATTCGAAATAGAGTAACGAAAAGTAGTAGTAAGGGAATCCAAGGAAGACATAACATAGCTGCGTTATGTTTTGAATGCAATATATAAGCCAATGCGCAGCATTGTTAGGTCTCTCGAGTTTTTGTTTTCAGTGCTGGCGAGTCTGTTCGCAGCTCTTCCGTGGTAGTGGGAATTTTGAGATCAGAAACCTAATTAAATTGCATTGTTAGAATTGAATTAAACGTTGGAGTGGTGGAGAATAGATTATTTTGGGATAAATTCAGTGACTGAGTCAATTAGAGGTGACTGGGTGTACGAACATTGATATTAAAGTGAATGGTGATTGTACATGTTAAACGAAACGCTACGATCGTATACTTACGATTTTGAAGAGATTTATTGACAATACGGAAACTTTTATGTTGAATTAGGACTTTACCAATTATTAGAGAGTATTGGAACCGAAAATAGCTTGGACCTAATCACATTAGTGTCTTTGCCGCTCGTTAAACGAGAAGTGAAAAATAGTGTCCGTTAAAAGACTAAACTTGGACAGAACTATATTGAAAGGATTCGAACCCGTGATTAATATCGTGTCGTGAGAACTGAGAAGCTTAGACACTGTAAGGCCCAGTGACATAATTTATCGGACATTAATGGCGAAGGACAGTTTAATGGGAAATCATATCTTTGGTGATAAGTACACGAAGGAATGTAGTACTGACTGACTGTTATCATACCGAAACAATACACACTAGGATCAGCTCTCCTTTCATTGATCACCCAGTGCCATCTCTCATTAATTTAAGAACTTAGTTGTGTCAATAAAACATATACGACACATTCCCAGTAGTTACTAAATTCCATAGTCAGCTAGTACATTAACAATATTATCTGTGAAAATTCAAGGGTTATTGAAGGAAGCTGAAACCTTTTTACAAACAGATTTAATAGGCTTCAAGGAATACATACAGACTGCTAAAGTAACTAAATAAAATTACTCAGGGAAACAAATTAGTAAAAATAGACTGGAACTCAACCGACATCTTACTCCAGAGGAATAAAAAAAACTATCTTTGGACCTGTCGTGGTTGAAAGTGTATGAAATCTCTCTGGAAACAAGCGATCAATTTTCAACTGCTGGTTCACACGACTAGTCACAGCGTGATTCAGAGATGTTTTATGCCCGACCCACACGGTAGGGAAATGTTCTTAACTAGCCGGGACAATATATACACAAACTTTTGAGATCAGCTCCGATGCCCCGGGTGAGGAGGAGGAGGAGG
Source organism: Schistocerca cancellata (assembly GCF_023864275.1). Classification (NCBI taxonomy): domain Eukaryota; kingdom Metazoa; phylum Arthropoda; class Insecta; order Orthoptera; family Acrididae; genus Schistocerca; species Schistocerca cancellata. Next base: position 355,833,941 of record NC_064626.1, on the reverse strand, counting down.
AGGAGGAGGAGGAGGGGGGGGGGGGGGGGGCGGGGCAAAGCGATATCTGTGCAGTCGCGACGACGGTGGGTGTGCGGGCATACGACCGACACGCTGAAGTCGTTTCTTCGGTTTCCTCAAGGCTACACAATACACTTCAGGGTTTTGATCGTTGCACCATGAGCAAGGATATCAAACAGGACAACCCATTCAGAGTCCCAGAAGACTGTCACCATGGCTTTGCTGGCTGAGGGTGCGGTTTCGACCTTCTTCTTCGGAACAGAGGTAGTGTGACGCCGCTCCATTCATTGCTGTTTTGTTCCCAGCTCGAAGTGATGAACCCGTGTTTCATCGCCTGTGATTGTGTTCGACAAAAAATTGTCACAATCTGTCAACAACGACTCTTTACGGTGCACAAATTTAAACAGAATAAGAAGTTGAACATGTGCCGTTAGCAATATGAAATGAAGATAATTTCAGCCTCTATCTTGAAGACGTTTTCTGCACAGTCCTAGTACAGAACACTTCATCTGATCGCCATCGTCTGGCGAACTGATTACCCGTAACTGCATGACTAGAAGCTGCTTTTATTGCGTCAATAAAAGCAACTACATCCCTGCATTTGCTGCACCTAATTGTCTGACGTGATATTATTTGCAAATACAGCACTAAGACAAAAATTTTAATGTAAATGTGTGTCGTAACTGCTGTGCCAATTAGCTCGTAAGCGCCATCCGGCGAAGACTTCCTTAATCCTTCCGTCCGATTGCCGCCGCTCCGCTTTCTCTGGAGGGATTGGAGAATTCCACTGCAGCTTCTTCAGTGGTTTTTTCCTCTTCTTTGCTACGTGGCCAGGTGAAGCCATTTTGCGGGAAGCGGTCCAGCGTGACAAAGCGGATTCGGCCCCATGTTTGCGCCTCCGGAGTGCTACTCTGTATTTCCCCCTTTTTATTCCCTCCCTTCCTTGGGCGCCAGCTCTGCCAGCTTTCGAAGATTACTGGCGTTCAGAGCAGCTTTTCTTGCACGACAGGGAGGAGCTGAAGGCTGGCCAGTGGCGACACAGCTGTGACGCACTGTGTGTATTTCCCACACACCCAGTCAAATCTTAAGCAGTTCGTATATAGCGTAAAAGAGGCTAAAGGAACATTTACCAGGAAGTAGTATTGTAGGTTATAGGCCTGTTAAGTCTTACTGATGTACCAATAAAGCAACAACCTATCAAGCAGCGGAGAACCCGTGTTCCAAATCTGGTGAAACCGTTGAAACATTTACTGACTATTCTGTCTCTTAACCAAACAATGTACTATGTTTCCATATTTTTTCTGTGACTTACCATTTTTAAAGTTATTTTGCCGCGCTCATCGTCATACAAATATTCTTTTTACCGAGTAAAGCTCAGCACACCTGTCAGAGTATTCTTCATCCGCGACTGTAACTTAGAATAATACTTATCGGCTCCCTTAATGGCATTGCACTTGATTTCCCATATATTGCTAGAAACAAAAAACGTGGAAATTACTTGTTAAGGTTATCAGGAGAGTTTCTCAATAATATACTCCTACTTCATTATTTCGAATATTTACTTCTTCACTCCTCATCCTCAACAACATGTGCACTATGTTCTTAAAGGGTCACCTAGTACATGGAAACATAGGATGTCTTCATTCTTACAAAATTTCTACACCCTCAAACGTATTAGCTTCCAAATACACAACGATGTCTTCCTTGCAGTTGTCATTGAATGTGTGTAAATCCAAGATAATACATATAAAAACAAAATTATCTGATTACATGATTAGCGGTGAATAGCTGCTGCGCGTCACATCGTGTAATTTGTAAGGATGATACTAATAAGCTATATGAAATGGACGAAGACTCTTAGGTCGCGTCACTATTAAATCCTAAAACAACTAAAATGCCGACTTTCTGTCAAGTGGGCAGCGGCCCCTTTCACGTTCAATAATGACGGATTCTTCTGGTGGTCTTCCCCCACATACTGTCCTATTTCGGTTGTGAGGTGACTATCGACGTCACATTCTGCGGTGCCATCGGAGAAATGAAGACTGCTGCGGACGGGTGGTTATACTGTAGGCTACACTGCCTGTGCTACTGTGGCAGGTGACTGGGAGGCAATAGCGAATCGGCAGCTTGTACTCAGGAGGTAGTGTTTTCCTACAACGAAACGTTGCTGCTTCACGGCAGTTTTCTTGTGGTAGCTTGTTTACACTGTTGAATCCAGGACATACGTCCGCCTCGGTAGCTGCGTGGTCAGCACGGCGGACTGCGAAACTTTGGCGCCCGGGTACGGTTCCCTGCCGGATCGGAAAGTTTCTCCGCTCGCGGAATGGGTGTTTCGTTGTCCTTAATGTTCGTATCGTCGTAATTGACAAGAAAATTGTCTCCAGCAATCTGTCGTATCGTCTTTCCATCAGTAACGCGGTTCAATGGGCACGAACCGAAAGACAATAAACTGAAGCCAATTTTTTTTAAAAAATTGGACATGTATACGTGCTGGCTGGCCCGCGGCCCGATGGACAGGGATCGCTGGCAGTCAGACCTCTCTGTTCATTCTGTTATGGCGATTATTATTTCTGTAGCATCTCCTACTTTTCATTGTTGGATTCGCTATGCCGATCAAGCAAACGAGGTCTTTGAAAATAAATACTGCCTGGTTGCGTATTGCCGCAGTCGTACCTGCCACAGTAACACAGGCAACAGACTACCGGAGAACTACTCCACCAACCGACCGCTGTGACCGAGCGGTTCTAGGTGTTTCAGTCCGGAACCGCGCGACTGCTACGGTCGCAGGTTCGAATCATGCCTCGTGCATGGATGTGTGTGATGTCCTTAGTTTAGTTAGATTTAAGTAGTTCTAAATCCAGCACTAGTCGCCCTCAATATGGCCGCTGCAGAGTCGAGCGAAACGTCAGCATTTTAGTTCTTTTGTGTTTCATGGTGACGCGATCTAATGTCCAAAATTATATTATTCAAATTTGGCATTTGCAGTGAGAGCCTACGAATCAGTGGTAGGGAAGGTGAGTGGAAGACCTAAGTTTGTTGTAACGGTTCTGGGGAACTACAGGACATTGGTAAAACAGTTCTAGATGCTGCTCCTGCGTGGAGTGTCCTTATCGAGTGGGCACGATAACAGGCATCGAATGGGTACAGAGACTCGCTGCTAGAACCGTGAAGATACACATGCTGTAGATGTGAAATGGGAATCTTCTGAGGAAAGCCTCTTTGGTAAATTCAGGGAACCGCTATTCGAGGGAAACCGTTATAATTCTACTGTGTTGATCACATGTCTTGTGTAGTGATCATGAAAATAAGGTAAGAGACCAGGGCACGTATAGAGGCGTCATTTCTCTACCACTCAGTACGCCAATGTTACGTGACAGAGAATCTTCAGTATTGGTGCGAAGTACCCTCTACCACGCAACGGACAGTGGCTTTAAGCATGTACTGGGTATCCCATTTATATTGACCAACCCAAGTAACTGTTTCTCTAGAAGCAAAATAAAAAATGTATACAACAAATGTTGCTTCGTAACCAGAAGGACTTCAACCAGCATTATCGCCTTTCGTATCTTTGTTCGTTACGAAGAACTCGGTGTTTTACGAGGGCTATCCACAAAGTACATTACGTTTTCGTTTGTGTCCGTTAGGGGCGGGGCTAGCGCGGCCATCTTGGTGTCATGGCATTCCGCCGCTCAGTCGGCATCCTGCCGTGCTAGTGATAGGTTCGTGCTGTACTCCGTTGAGTTACTGTGACAGTTTGAAATGTCAGCGTTAATTGAAAATGCCGCGAAGTGTGAAGTACGTGCTGTAATAAGGTTTCTGACTGCAAAAAACTGTACACCGATAGAAATCTATCGGCAGATTTGTGAAGTGTATGGGGACAACATAATCACTGAAGGTGGAGTGCGTCAATGGGTCATAACATTTAAAAAAGGCCGAACTAACGTTCACGACGAAGAGCGAAGTGGAAGACCCAGCATAGTGACTCCCGAACTTGTCGAAAAAGTCGATGCCGCGGTCCGTGAAAACCGTAATTTCACAATAACAGAACACTGAGTTTTCCACAAATTTCACGAAGTTTGTTGCACGAAATCATTACCGAAAAGCTTGGTTACCACAAGTTTTGTGCAATATGGATACCAAAAATCTTGACAGAGATTCACAAAAATCAGCGAATGGCTGCAGCGTTAACGTTTTTGGACGCTTACGAGAAAGATGGCGACTCATTACTCGATCGCATCGTTACTGGTGACGAAACATGGGTTAAGCATGTGAACTGCGAGACAAAATTGCAGTCAATGCAGTGGGGGCTCACAAATTCCCCCCAAAAACCCAAGAAATGCATGCAGAGAATGTTGGCAGGGAAGGTGATGGCGACTGTCTATTGGGACAGAAAAGATGTGATTTTTGTGGATTTCCTGGAAAGAGGCACTACGATAAACTCTAAAAGGTATTGCCAAACTATGCACAACCTCAGAAGAGCAATACAAAACAAGCGCAGGGGAAAGTTGGGCTCAAAGATCTTGCTGATTCACGACAACGCCCGGGCCTACACGGCAAGTGCGACTCGTGAAGTTCTCGAATCTTTTAAGTGGGACTTGTTTCCTCATCCGCCGTACAGTCCCGTCCTGGCACCGAGCGACTTCCACTTATTTCCAGCAATGAAGAAGTGGTTGGCTATGCAGCGTTTTCATGACGACGCACAGCTTCAAGAAGAGGTAAACACTTGGTTGAAGGCGCAGGCGGCCGAATTTTACGACGAAGGAATTTCCAAGCTCGTCCATCGCTACGATTAGTGCCTTAATTTAAATGGCAACTATGTAAAAAGTAGTATTTAAGTGTGGCTTTCATCTGTATATAATAAAAAAATTTCCAATACTTTATTTTTAATTCCAAAACGTAATGTACTTTGTGGATAGCCCTCATATTAAATGGAAAAATACACACCAGTCATTGAGTCAACCGTCAGTAGCCCAAAATTCGTGAGAGTACAGTGTACACCAACACAGAGACGGTAGAAATGCTAAATATCTGTGGGAAATCTAAGTTTGCAGTTTCCATGTGTTTTCAATTGTTTACTCTAAACTGCGCAAAGTGGACACGCTACGTTGATCCGCTTACCTCCACTGTCTGCTAGTTAGCACAGGTGAGTCAAAGTCTGTTTTTTTGGTCATCAGTCTACTGACTGGTTTGATGCGGCCCACCACGAATTCCTTTCCTGTGCTAATCTCTTCATCTCAGAGTAGCACTTGCAACCTACGTCCTCAATTATTTGCTTGACGTATTCCAATCTCTGTCTTCCTCTACAGTTTTTGCCCTCTACAGCTCCCTCTAGTACCATGGAAGTCATTCCCTCATGTCTTAGCAGATGTCCTATCATCCTGTCCCTTCTCCTTATCAGTGTTTTCCACATATTCCTTTCCTCTCCGATTCTGCGTAGAACCTCCTCATTCCTTACCTTATCAGTTCACCTAATTTTCAACATTCGTCTATAGCACCACATCTCAAATGCTTCGATTCTCTTCTGTTCCGGTTTTCCCAAAGTCCATGTTTCACTACCATACAATGCTGTACTACAGACGTACATCCTCAGAAATTTCTTCCTCAAATTAAGGCCGGTATTTGGTATTAGTAGACTTCTCTTGGCCAGAAATGTCTTTTTTGCCATAGCGAGTCTGCTTTTGATGTCCTCCTTGCTCCGTCCGTCATTGGTTATTTTACTGCCTAGGTAGCAGAATTCCTTAACTTCATTGACTTCGTGAGCATCAGTCCTGATAAGTTTCTCGCTGTTCTCATTTCTACTACTTCTCATTACCTTCGTCTTTCTCCGATTTACTCTCAAACCATACTGTGTTTTATGTTACGTTTCCAATAATGCCGTGCTAACGTGAATGGAACTCTGTGATAAGTTTTTAAACAGGTCTTAAGGAGAGGCGCAGGATTAACGAACAAAATATATAGAGAACTATTTAAAAAGGACGTACTGCTGTTCGCATCTTCGTAACAAAGTTAGAAACAAAACAGTCATGCCGGTTAATTCCTGCCTGGTAGCTAAACATCATTTGCTCAGTACATTTTTTTATTTTGCTTCTGGACAAAAAGGTTTTTGGGTTGGTTAAGATAAATGGGGCACGTTCCACTTAGATGCAAATAGACATGTAGACACAGTTTGTGTTCAAATAATTAGAAGCCCGAGGAAACTAAATAGTTAGAGCGAACTGACCGTCACAGAATTGCCAATGTGGAGGGCGCTCTGTGGCCGCCACCTCTCCGGCTACCCACGGGTGGGAACTGTGTGTCGTGGTGGGCAGCCGCCGTGAGCCAGCGGCCTGGGAGAGTGACGGGCCGCCGTTGTGGGCTCGCTCGGTCCGTTATTCATTTTCGGCGGGCGGAAATGACGCCACCTGTTGATCAGGGTGCCGGGTACCGGCCGCGCAGGGCGCTAATGCTAGGACAGCGTGACACGGCGCCGTGATGAACGAGCACCGCGCAGGGGGTGAACACCCTCACCCCACCCCCCAACACTCACCCCACCGGTCGCTCATTATTTCCGTGCCATTAATGCGCAGTCGAAATGGAAGAGATCTACCGCCGGCACCAGATTTAGCGTTGCATGTGCCTCTCATTCTGCTCCTAACGAGTGTATTGCGCCCTAACGTGGCTGTGGAGCCAATAGTCAGGGGTGCCTGTTGCGGAGGGAGCTGATGTTGTAGACCAACACCTTCGCGTCATTTTATGTGTGATGTCTTCACGCCTGTCACGGTGTCGGAGAGGTAACGGGATGCAATTGTTGTAATATTATATCATTTCCGTAGCATTCGCAAGCCATCACCTGTCTACCGGATTTGGAAGAGACAAAATTCACTCTCTCCCTCTTTTTGCAGTGAGGTGAGAGCATGTGGCTGAAATGACGCAGTTCAGAAAGAAACTCTTATAATCCAGGAACAAATAGTGTCCGTCTTCTGTGATCTTAAGCAAATGGTAGTTCCTACACCTTAATAACAAAATGGTTCAAATGGCTCTGAGCACTATGGGACTTAACTGCTGTGGTCATCAGTCCCCTAGAACTTAGAACTACTTAAACCTAACTAACCTAAGGACATCACACATATCCATGCCCGAGGCAGGATTCGAACCTGCGACCGTAGCGGTCGCGCGAGAAGTCATTCACAAGATGTGCATCATGGGGGCGCGAATTGTCGTCCATGGAGACGATTGCCTCGCCATATGCTGCGGATATGGTTGCACTATCAGTCGGAGGATGGCGTTCCCTTGTACAGCCGTTAGGGCACCTTCCGTGAGCACCAGCGACGTACGTCGGCCCCACATAATGCCACCCCAAAACAGCAGGGAACCTCCACCTTGCTGCACTGGCTGGACAGTGCGTCTAAGGCTTTCAGCCTGACCGGGTTGCCTCCAAACACGTCTCCGACGATTGTCTGGGTGAAGGCGTATGGGACACTCGTCGGTGAAGAGAAGTAAGAGACTTGATAGCAATCGTGAGCAGTCCATTCGGCATGTTGTTGGGGGCCATCTGTACCGCGCAGCATGGTGCCTTGGTTGCAAAGATGGACCTCGCCATGGACGTCGGGAGTGAAGTTGCGCATCATGCAGCCTATTGCGCACAGTTTGAGTCGTAACACGACGTCCTGTGGCTGCACGAAAAGCATTATTCAACATGGTGGCGTTGCTGTCAGGGTTCCTCCGAGCCATAATCCGTAGGTAGCGGTCATCCACTGCAGTAGTAGCCCTTGGACGGCGTGAGCGAGGCTTGTCATCGACAGTTCCTGTCTCTCTGTCCGAACGACATTGGTTTGGTTCACTCAGAGACGCCGGGACACTTCCCTTGTTGAGAACCCTTCCTGGCACAAAGTAACAATGCTGACGCGATCGAACCGCGGTATTGACCGTCTAGGCATGGTTGAATTACAGACAACAGTCAACGTCTAACTTCAGGAGTTCTGGGAACCGGTGTGGTGCAAAACTTTTTTGGATGTGTGTACATTGTAAGCGACGCGAGAGACGGCCGTAACTTGTTTTATCAAAACAGCAGCAATAGTGTTTCTGCTCCTCGCGAGCATCGACGCATTGCTAGTGAAGTCTCTCTGTTACTCCGTTAACACATTTGGAGGGAACCGAATCATTGGTCGATCTTTCCAAAATGTGTGGCCACCGAGTGAACGAGATTTCAACCGATATGATTTCTGGCTGTAGGGTTACGTGAAGGATAGGGTTCATCAACGGGACCGTAACACACGTTAGAGGCAGAAGACGAGCATAGCGAGGGAGGTAGCCAACATGTCACCTGTGATGTTTCGGGCAACAGTAGAGCAATGTCTAGTGCGGTTCCAAACTGTCGCGGATGCAGATTGGATGGAACCTGGAAAGTAAATATGGTAAGCGATTAACACAAATATTACCCCTTTCGTGTGGAAATTAAAATATTTTCTGCAACGGCGCAGTTTATATTTCTCGTTCTACAGAAAACAGTTCCACTCACATTTCTGTGGTATCTTCTTCTGCAGTCCGGTCCACACGCTTCATGTCTTACAAAATTGATCACAGCTTCTCCACTCATAAGCAATCACAATCACTCACAATAGCTAGCTTATGGTATCGAACCAGACATAATACCAAACAGGATTACAAAACGGATTATCTGTGACTGAATGCCCGCTCAAATACTCCACGGTTCGATCCCTTTGAACGTTCAATTCTCGGTTCCGACTTTCGCATTACGCCACACGGCTTTTAGTTAATTCAAAAATTACATTATACACACAAAAATGAGAATTCCACGTATTCGCCTTTCTCACTCGCCCACGATTACTCTGCGGAACCCCTCGGTCAAGTTTGACTCATAGTTTCGCAAAGTTATCACATTTAATCAGAGCTCCTCATAGACTCACCCGAACGTGATGAACTGTAGAAAACAAGTTATGTTTGTTCACAAGATACGCACGGAAGAACTGTCCTCTGATTGCCTGATACAGACTATAGCCAATCCGATACTAACATTAAATCGCTCAATACCGCCTCTTTTACATTGGACCAATCACAACTTAATAGTCTTTACAGGCAATTTATAAAAAGAAAGTAAAACCCACAAATATCAAAATAACTCCGCCTTCAGATGACTGATTTATCGTAAAATGTTTCTTGTTTTCTCCGTACCAAAATCTGGCTAGTTGCACTTCACAAGTTTCCTCTGATTTTCTCTCTCTCTCCCTCCCTCCCTCCCTCCCTCTCTACACACACACACACACACACACACACACACACACACACAGGGTTATTACAAATGATTGAAGCGATTTCACAGCTCTACAATAACTTTATTATTTGAGATATTTTCACAATGCTTTGCACACACATACAAAAACTAAAAAAAAATTTTTAGGCATTCACAAGTGTTCGATATGTGCCCCTTTAGTGATTCGGCAGACATACAGCCGATAATCAAGTTCCTCCACACTCGGCGCAGCATGTCCCCATCAATGAGTCCGAAAGCATCGTTGATGCGAGCTCGCAGTTCTGGCACGTTTCTTGGTAGAGGAGGTTTAAACACTGAATCTTTCACAAAACCCCACAGAAAGAAATCGCATGGGGTTAAGTCGGGAGAGCGTGGAGGCCATGACATGAATTGCTGATCATGATCTCCACCACGACCGATCCATCGGTTTTCCAATCTCCTGTTTAAGAAATGCCGAACATCATGATGGAAGTGCGGTGGAGCACCATCCTGTTGAAAGATGAAGTCGGCGCTGTCGGTCTCCAGTTGTGGTATGAGCCAATTTTACAGCATGTCCAGATACGCGTGTCCTGTAACGTTTTTTTCGCAGAAGAAAAAGGAGCCGTAAACTTTAAACCGTGAGATTGCACAAAACACGTTAACTTTTGGTGAATTGCGAATTTGCTGCACGAATGCATGAGGATTCTCTACCGCCCAGATTCGCACATTGTGTCTGTTCACTTCACCATTAAGAAAAAATGTTGCTTCATCACTGAAAACAAGTTTCGCACTGAACGCATCCTCTTCCATGAGCTGTTGCAACCGCGCCGAAAATTCGAAGCGTTTGACTTTGTCATCGGGTGTCAGGGCTTGTAGTAATTGTAAACGGTAAGGCTTCTGCTTTAGCCTTTTCCGTAAGATTTTCCAAAGTCGGCTGTGGTACGTTTAGCTCCCTGCTTGCTTTATTCGTCGACTTCCGCGGGCTACGTGTGAAACTTGCCCGCACGCGTTCAACCGTTTCTTCGCTCACTGCAGGCCGACCCGCTGATTTCCCCCTTACAGAGGCATCCAGAAGCTTTAAACTGCGCATACCATCGCCGAATGGAGTTAGCAGTTGGTGGATCTTTGTTGAACTTCGTCCTGAAGTGTCGTTGCACTGTTATGACTGACTGATGTAAGTGCATTTCAAGCACGACATACGCTTTCTCGGCTCCTGTCGCCATTTTGTCTCACTGCGCTCTCGAGCGCTCTGGCGGCAGAAACCTGAAGTGCGGCTTCAGCCGAACGATACTTTGAGTTTTTCTACGTATCTGTAGTGTGTCGTGACCATATGTCAATGAATGGAGCTACAGTGAATTTATGAAATCACTTCAATCATTTGTAATAGCCCTGTATATATAATCACTCTAACAGTTACAGACATGACAATATTTTTTTTATTACTTTCCATTCATGCCGCCATTCACACTAATAATTAAACTTACTAAGCCAACTATAATTGATAGAACACGTAATATTCACAGAAGATACAGTTTTGTATCCAGAATATACTGTCTTAACTATGAATGATTTAAGGCCATAAGATGCTGACACCTTTCGAGCACAGCCGAAACTACTTATAACTGCGCTGCTGTATTAGAGCGATCTGTCTCGAATGGAGCTGTTTGCTTGCTGCTGGTCCGACTTATTTGGCCGCATAGAAGACGCTGTGCCTGAGTTTCTTTCGACAGTTTCTTTGTTATTTCTCAGGTCCTTACAAACGTTTCCACGTAGTTCCATTGTTGTGCGTTCACTAGTTTTTCATTGGGTCCCTCTGAGTTTAATTACGACCCCCCCCCCCCCTGTAATTTGTCAGCGGGCCAGTACGCTGGTGAGCGTTACCGTGAAAGACGACGGTGGCGCTGGAACACCACCCACGCCGTTAGTTTTAAACGAGGGGGTACGGTGAGTGGAGGGTCTGACATAAGCCGCTGCATTCGTGGTCTCTCCTCTAGGTAAAAAGTCCTTTCGACCCCAAAACACCATAACCTTTTTTGGTGCAAAGAATTTGTGGGGCTCTTTTTGATTTGTTGTAGATCATCTAATGATGCTGCTGCATTGGCTGGCACTTTGTTTCTGGACTTCTGTGTGAAACACGGGTCTCTTCATCAGTAACAACGTTGTTAGAAAACTCCTCGGTTCTTTGTAGCGAAGAGGAACGTCAGCGCATTTACCTTTTGTGTTCATCGATCAAAAGTCGAGGAAGCTACCTGGCACACACTTGAAGTTAGCCCAAATCGCCACTACAAGTTTGATAAAGAACAGATCGTGGAACTTCAGGCAAGCAAAACTCAGTTCACCAGTAAAGAAAACATGTATCCTGTTGAATTTGTTTCTCAGTCGTTTATCTGCGTTCTTGTCAACGTGATAGTTTACCGTAAATATTCGTTCTTATGCCATTAAACATAATGCACCGTTTTCTAACTGAAGCGTCATTCATCACATTTCCGTAAACTTCAATAATTTGTAAATTTCTATAGGGCGAACTTCTTTTGCGTTCAGAAGCCGCATTACACTACGAACCTTATACTTAGCGGGATCGTTATTTTTTTTTCTTTCATCAGAAAAATACACAGTAAACGACCGTTCCTGCTATCGGTTGCCGGCCGGAGTGGCCGAGCGGTTCTAGGCGCTACAGTCTGGAGCCGCGCGACCGCTACGGTCGCAGGTTCGAATCCTGCCTCGGGCATGGATGTGTGTGATGTCCTTAGGTTAGTTAGGATTAAGTAGTTCTAAGTTCCAGGGGACTGATGACCTTAGAAGTTAAGTCCCATAGTGCTCAGAGCCATTTGAATCATTTTTGCTGTCAGTATGATACTGGTATCAACAAATATGTGGAATGTCCATGACATCAGCGGTGAGGGTAGTGGGGCGGGGGGGGGGGGGGGGGGGGGGGGGAATAACACCGCTCGCAAATCCAAACGTTCTTCACGTATAGAATGAGCCTCGTACAACCAGTCTGAAGGAACACTACCCATTGATGACCCTATCCAGTCACAAAGAGTCTGCGATAATACTGCTTTATCCAAATCATTGGATGCAGAGATTTATTCTTTCATTTATAGTGAAACTAGTAGTACGGAAGGTATCCCTTGGTTTCTTAAAATGTTGTAATGGCGATATGGTGCTGGATATTCGTTGACCAAGGAGACAGTAGGTTGGTTCCACCACCCACCCCCCATTCAAGGCGACCCTGCGAATAAAACTTAATTCACTTTCTGTTCAAATAACTATACTTTCAACGTGGTAAAGCGCTAGTTCGTTGAAACGTTGAATCTGTTAATAAGATCTACACAAGTGGCTAACATACTCATACTTTATTTGCGATAGGCAGGTCACCAGCTTCTACCCTGATCTCGAACGTATTTCCGTTTTTCAGAAAATGATTTCTGCTTACATTGCACTCTTTGTACGCGGCATCTTTACGAAATGGGTGAGGAAGACGTAAAATACCGATTCTGTTGCAAGAGAAATATACACGAAACAAATCAACCATAGAACGCCTCAGTACCTTTGCTACAACTGCATCCCAACAAATAATCAATAATCAATTATCAAATCGAACGCGGCATTTTGTCTATTAAAATTGTTTTTAAATTATAAACTGTGTTGGACTATGATTTTTCTGCAGCTATTTCTGAACAGCAAGAAAACAAAATGCCTTTCAGTAGAATGAAAAAGAGCAGCATGAAAAGTATGACATATTATGTAGGTATAGATGTAACGAAAAATATTAAGTCAGCAACGACGAAAGAGAGGGTATCCGTTTATGGCAGTAGGTATCGCATTGTTTATGCGTATTCAGGTATGAAGAGATACATTGGTATACAATATTAGCAACTGTTCCACAACAAAACACAGAACAAAATTATGATGTCGCTGTTGGCTCATGACCCAGATTTGCCGTGTTATCTTTGTAGTTCGTATCTGTAAAGGCATCCACAGCAAACAACTGCTAGCGAATAACTACCCATGGGTATGCTGTTCTCAGTGCGTCTGAAATTGAAAACTTGTATGTCTTCGGCCAGATATCTCGAGAGCGAGTTCAGAACGTGTCTTCTCTGGCGTCTCACACAGGAAGTTCTCTACTCACACAGCTGTTGGCTGGTGATGCGCAGTGTGTGGCAAGCGCCACGCTATCGACCCAGCGTCAGCGCTGTAACCTTTGGTGGCCCCAGTAAACTTGAGGGGGGAAAGAAGCGAGCAGATTGTGTAAGTTCCATGTTTTCTTAGTTCATATTCCTGATTCAGTGAAAGTCCCATATCGATCAGGCGGTTTTGACTCACTTTGTTTGCGCGTTGCAGGATTGTTGCGACACGTATCGCGGGCATCGAGACGACTGGCTGCCGTTCTGTGAATTTACTCCGGGAAGAATGCCGTCTACGTTTATCACTTTAATGAGGCATATGAGGCATGTTTAGTTCCAAACGTTCCAATGTCCATGTTACCGCATGCTACGTGACAAAGGCCAAAATATGTAAAGCTCTCAAACGGATTTATTTTTGAACGGGATTCGTAACTCATAGAAGAATGCTTGTGTTAGCGTGTCACTGTGAAGTGTGTGCGCGCCAAAGGATACTTTTTATTGTACCCTGTCTTAGAATATTTTCCTGTTCCCTTCACGGATGGACCATGCAGGGTGCAAAGAGCAGTGTGTTACTGTCAATTTAACGGGCTTATATTCGTAGCACGTGTCCTAAAAATCCGTTCTTGAAGCCTCCTACGTAGGCGCGCCCGCAGTCAAAGAAGCCTTTGATCAAATAAATGCCCTGGCAGTCATACATAATATGCGTCCCATACAGCTGACACTATGGACCATGCAAAGGTTCATCATTCTCTACACACATGAATGATCTGACAGACACCGTGAGCGACAGTTTACGGCTGCTTGATGACGATGCTGTGGTTTATGTAAGGGCGTCGTCGTTTAGTGACAGTTGGATGATTCAAGATGACTTTGACAAAATTTATTGTTGGTGTGATGGGAGTTTGCTCTAAATGTAGAAAAATATAATGATGCGAATGAGTAGGATAAACAATCCTGTAACGTTTGATTACGGAAGTAGTAGAGCGCTGCTTGACAGTCACGTCAATTAAACATCAAGGCGTAACGTTGGAAAGCGATGTTAAATGGAACGAGCACGTCGGTTTGGTAGTATGGAGGGGGGAGTGGGTCTACTTGGTTTCATTAGAAAAATTTTGGGTACGTGAATCTCATCTGTAAAGGAAACGGTGTGTAGAAAACCTGGTGCGACTTATTCTTGAGTACTGCTCTAGTGTTTGGTGTCCCCAGCAGGCAGGATTAAATGAAGACTTCGAAGCAGTTAAGATGCATGCATCTAATTTGTTACCGGTAGGTTCGATCAGCACGCAAATTTTACGGAGATGCTTTGAATTCGAAGTGGGAATATGTGGAGGGACGAACACGTTATTTTCGCGAGGCAGTATTAAGGAAAGGTGGAGAACAGGCATTTCAGGCCTGCTGCCCACCATTATCACCTAACTAAAGTTTAGATTGAAAAAGAATTAGGTTTGAACACTCATTTTTAAAATGATGGAACATAAGTGATATTAAGTTATTGTAGGTGCTGTATTAAGCCACGAACTAATGAGTCATTTACCCAGCTGGTATTGCTCATTTCTAACAACCTCTCTTACGGTATGATGATGCAGTTCTCATTACATTGCTCAGTGAAACCTTCAACTGCTGCTCAGAAAACAAACACATTGAGGGTAGACACTTGATACAAATATTCTTTCTCCGCATCACTCCTCTGCCTAATGACAGTCGATTCACTTGCATCCACATCCCTATTCAAAACCAACTAAATTAAAATGTGTTCACTGTACTTAGGCCTACTGCTCGTAAATCACTTCATAGCTGAAGTGGCAGATATCGTCGGACTTCAGGCTGCCAGTGCTTTGTGCCTGGCCGCTTCTACGTAATATTGTTAATAATAATAATAATAATAATAATAATAATGCAGCGTAGGTCCTACAGCAGTGTGGTAGTCATGACGGAACTACTTACAGCCCGAAGAAAAAAAAATTCATGAGGTAATTAAACATGTCATATGTGGCTCTCAATTTGCGTGTTTTAGATGCGTGGTACAAAGTATGTGTGTAGTGGATGCAGTATGTGAGGAAAATGGATACCCCAGGTTCTGAACCAATGTTATAGACATATCATTTTCCCAGTATTCTAGCTGTGTTTCTAAGCCTTCCATATGCTTAACCTACAAGGAAATGTATCGGATCCTCCTCCTCCTCCTTCTTCCTCCTCCTCCCCGCCTACAGAGCGAGGTGGCGCAGTGGTAGCACACTGGACTCGCATTCGGGAGGACGACGGTTCAATCCCGCGTCCGGCAATCCTGATTTAGGTTTTCCGTGATTTCCCTAAATCGCTGCAGGCAAATGCCGGGATGGTTCCTCTGAAAGGGCACGGCCGGCTTCCTTCCCCGACCTTCCCTCATCCGATGAGACCGATGACCTCGCAGTTTGGTCTCTTCCCCCAAACAACCCACCCACTCCTCCTCGACTTTTTCCGAAACTATCAGATGGGTTCAAGCAATGTTAGTGGACAGTAGGTGTCCGCCGGCCATTGCTGACGCCCTGCACCGGGATGGAATCAGTCTGCCACAACATGACTTGCGTGGGGAGTACATCTATCATAATTGTTTGCGCAACATGTATCTGAGATAGGACGTGGGAACCAGCGCTATATTTACCTAGTTAGATGCAGAAATCTATGCTTAGCGCTCCATCAACCATAGTTTAATCCTTCGGACGAATTTGATCAGGGGCCGAATCCCGGAAGCTTCGTGTTAGTGCAATGTATTTGACTCTTCCATTACTTATCTTCAAACTTTCACGATTCAACTGATTTACCACAAGTTCATATTTCCTCCCATTAAAAGCTAGTTCCTAGTCTTTCGTACTAGACCGATGATTTGCCGTGATGAATATGCAGACTTTATATATTCCTGCAAAGTACGTTGGTTATGTTAAGGGACATGCTTGTAACGACTTCGCAATTTAAAATCCACTGTTGCTAAGTTCATGAAGGAAAATCGAGAACAGGAACGGAAATTAGTATATCCAGAATGAATTGCAGACCTCCCATTTTGAGTGAACTAGACTGTTCACTGCCCACAGCAGGACACTGCAAGGTGAAGAATCAACTTATTTCTGGGTTGATGGGGATGCATTTGAAGGGAAAGTCTCATTGTGGAAGGGATAAATTCTGACACCGTCCATTTCACTGAGTTCATTGGCGTTCAAGAAAACGTGAAACATTGGCGATTAGAAAGAATTAAAAGGATAGTTTCCTAAATGTTTTGAGAACACTGCCAGTCTCGCATGTTTTCTAACTTTTCGAGATCCTTTGCCGTTTCAGTTTAAAGCGTGTACAAGTGGTACTGATTGATGAGCTGTGTAACTCCAGATTAAAATACAAATTACTTTACGTTAAAACTGACCAGGAGGTCTACGCTCTTTTCCTCGGCAAGAGTAACGGAATCTCCGTAATGACGCTGCAGACGTGATAAAGTATTTCGATCAACATGTGTGTGTAAAGGGCTTTTTTCGGTTATGAAACTAAATAAGTCAGGATTATGCGGCAACCTGGGTCCGAAAAAGCGTGAAATTGTCTGCGCAAGCCGACAGTTCGTGCCAGTCTTCAGCGCGCCGAAAATAATAAAATGATACAGAAATGATGCAGAAATTTATTTTTGTTTGTGATCTGTCATGGAGAGGAACGAAATGTGAAACGAGGCGGTATGCAGTCAGACTATCTGTATGCGGTGCGTCCGCAGTTCCCTCTTTTCCACCTCCTCGCACTCACAAGGGAACCACATTTCGAAAGCTTCTATTCTCTTCTTGTCCAAACTATTTATTGTCCATGCTTCACTCCCATACATGGCTACACTCCATACAAATACTTTCAGAAACGACTTCCTGACACTTAAATCTATACTGGATGTTACCAAATTTCTCTTCTTCAGAAACGCTTTCCTTGCCATTACCATGCTACATTTTGTATCCTCTCTACTTCGACCATCATCAGTTATTTTGCTCCCCCAATTAGCAAAACTCCTTTACTACTTCAAGTGTCTCATTTTCCAATCTAATTCCCTCAGCATCACCCGACTTAATTCGACTGCATTCCATTATCCTCGTTTTGCTTTTGTTGATGTTCATCTTATATCCGCCTTTCAAGACACTGTCCATTCCGTTGGTTAGTTAGTACCTCCAAGTACATGGGGCAATGCTTATTTGCCCCCCGCTCCCCCCCTCCCTCCCGGACAGCATTTCAGGTGGAAGCATGGATTCAAAACGTTTAGTATACGGACGTGCAGAATACATCAGGTCGTAAATTTTGTGATGTGTTTGTTGTACATAGTTCGATATCTCATATAAAAATATCTGCACATGCAACAGTTACACCCTCTATTGTTGTATGTTTAGACACAGGACAATTGCAACGCTTGACAGTTTGTCCACAGGGCGTAGTCATTTGAGAACTTTGTGTACAGAGAGTGATGTTACGCCGACCTGCTTTTATGGTGGCATGTCCTGTGCGGCATGTGGACGCGGCCTCCTCGTTGTTTATGGTGGTGCGCCTTTCGGGACGGGACGCTCAGAGAGACGGCCCGCTGTCACGCACGCTCCCCCAACTTTCCGCGCAGCGCAGCGCAGCGCAGCTCTGGCTGCCCGCCGGCCGGCCGGCCGCTCAGCTATTGAATAATGCAGCAGGCGGCCGGCGGCCAGGCCCCTGGTCTAGCAGCGAGGCAAAACTTCCAGAATAATTCATCCCGGTACCACGGTACGGCAAGGGAGCGGCGATTATTCAGCCACCTAGTCTTCAGCGTGCGTACCCCAAATACCCCACTTGTACGTCCGCTGTCGGCCTCGTAGTTGACGGAATCAACTGTGACTCTCTCTCTTTTACACGGGGCCCGTCTCTGCAGCTAAATCAAAGACATTTTTAGTGTCTCCCAAGCACAATTAGCGAATTTCACTTCTGTAGTTCAGTTTTTTTAAAGTTAGGAACAACTTCGGACTCGCTGTTTGAGACCTCCCCAACGCAATAGCTGCCTCAGTGGCTTACGGGCGTCGTCTTCGATGATGTTGTGGAAGCTGCACAGTATTCAAACGAGACAGCTGCTCGTCATCTTAAAGTGCTTACTGACGTGTTGCTGCAGCGGCTCGTCGATACATGCCTTGGTTCGCTTGTAAAGCGCAGGCACCGAGGTGTGGGACTATGGATGTCAACGTACTCTATGAGTCGTCTAGGATGACAGAGTCCCCCGCCGCAGAATGGGCCACTGTCTTCGCATGCGCGACGGGGGAGAGCGCGGCCGTAAGTCGCGGCCAAGCGCGTGAGTGCAGTGGGTTGGTGCCCAGTTCAAATGACCTGACTCCGTGTCCACTTGTTCAATTCGTTCGTATACTGCCGACGATGCCTTAGTGCCGCCAGTGCTCATTCCTATGCCTTGCTAAGTTGAAATCCCAGTCTCTGGTAAACAGGTCGGTAGATATACGTATTTCTACTGCTTCTTTAATGGAGTCCCATTACGTACAAGTGGACGAAAGTCTGGTACCGCGCGCCGCAGAATTTGAATCCGCGCCAGACGTCATGGACGTCGAAGACCCATAGAGGTCT
Organism: Schistocerca cancellata; assembly: GCF_023864275.1. NCBI lineage: Eukaryota > Metazoa > Arthropoda > Insecta > Orthoptera > Acrididae > Schistocerca > Schistocerca cancellata. Next base: position 355,815,008 of record NC_064626.1, on the reverse strand, counting down.
CTACACCATCGCGCCGCAAACTGTGGCGGCGCTCGCTTTTTTTTTTTTTTTTTTTTTCCTTTATTGATTTTCAATTCCCCCCCGAAGGGGGCGGGCTGGCAGTAGCTTAGTACGCTGCTCTACAGCCTGCAGACTTTTATTTTAAAAACCGGAAGAAGAAAAGAAACAAGAAAAACAGGCGATAAAACGGTGACGTCAAGTGTAAAATGGCGGAAAAATGCGGAAAGTTAAAACAGAAAGCAAAAGGGGTTGGCAACGTTAATAAAATACACAGGAATCAGACAAGTAACATAGTACACACACAATTAAAAAGAAAAAACACGGCGACACTCTGGTTTCTGTTTGCAAGAGAAGATAAAAGGCACACCAAGCGACAGTATGATGGCCGTTCGCAACACTTCCCAAAAAACACAACACGGAACACTCACTGTAGAACACTCACTGTAGAACACTCACTGTAGAACACTCACTGTAGAACACTCACTGTAGAACACTCACTGTAGAACACTCACTGTAGAACACTCACTGTAGAACACTCACTGTAGAACACTCACTGTAGAACACTCACTGTAGAACACTCACTGTAGAACACTCACTGTAGAACACTCACTGTAGAACACTCACTGTAGAACACTCACTGTAGAACACTCACTGTAGAACACTCACTGTAGAACACTCACTGTAGAACACTCACTGTAGAACACTCACTGTAGAACACTCACTGTAGAACACTCACTGTAGAACACTCACTGTAGAACACTCACTGTAGAACACTCACTGTAGAACACTCACTGTAGAACACTCACTGTAGAACACTCACTGTAGAACACTGCACGAAAGTGGCGGCACAAAGATGACACTCCCGAGCCAAAGGCAGATGGGGGGGGGGGGGGGAGGGGACCTGGAGGAGGGGTGGCGCTCGCCTCCTGGCCCGCTTTTAGTGTGGGGGCGCCACCGTGGAACACGTGGTCCCAGCGGCCAATAGCGGCGCCCCCGAGAGCGTACCTAAGCGCCGGCCACTCGCTTAGCCAGTCAGTCTAATCTCGCTTACGTCGGTTTACACCTAGCTTGCGCCAGACTGCTTTCTTCCTGGTTCGTGTACGAGTTTGTTTCCTTGTGACTCTGTTGTGTTGTTTTTCGCGGGCCTCTCCGCGGGTCCCGCCGCGCCTTCCGTCAGTGCTACCCCGCGACCGTCCTGGTCGCCGTTACAACGGAAAGGGTCTCTCTCTCTTCGTAGTTCTTGCTATTTCCTGTGTCAGGACAATGTCCAACAACAGCAGACTTCTCTGGCTAATCCAATCTGGTGTGGCTCCGATAGTCATTGTATGTATCTCTTACAGTGCGACACGTGTGGCACGGGACGTTATACTGTGTATTCTTGGCCTCGTTAAACCAAGTTGTCTGAAACAGAACCCAGCATCGTTTGCACTGAAGCTGTTGATGAATAGCCTGTCGATTTCAAACGACTCGCCACCAATGATAGGTAGGAAATAACATCTTCGTGGAGCTTTCCATTTCTTCTGGCTAGTCTTGAGGTTTTCTGCGTGCTGGTTGAAATGTATTTCAAATGTTTATCAGCAGGCCTGTTCTGGACAAACACAGAGCGACGATGGCTAAGCCCTGCTGACAAACTCGCTGGGTCTGAGATAAAATCAAGCCCTATTAACTAGAGTCTGTAATACACCATTGCGTTGGGATGGGTGATTGCAGCTCATGGATATAGGTCAGAGTGAGTTGGTGTACGGAACACACTGTGACCTAAGAAACCGCAGGAACCGTCGTCTTTTCTACGATCCATGATATCTAAAAACGTGAGGTTCTTATTTTTCTCCTGGGAGCAAATGCTCGGATGGAGCGAGTTACGGTGTTCTAGCGTCGCTGTCCCATGTGGCCATACCATAAAAAAGTTGTCCACATATCTCGGGAATCATTCAGGCTTCAAAACCACCGACTGAAGTGCTTTGTCCTCGAAGTCTGCCATAAAAAGTTTAGCTATTATGGGAGACAAGGCGCTGCCCGTGGCAAACCGTCAGTCCGCCTCGT